>NC_068984.1:18557539-18566979 GCF_001194135.2 Octopus bimaculoides
TATATATATATGTGTGTATGTATATATATATATATATATATTTCGTATGTGTATTACCGGCATAATGCCTCTCCCAAGGTTTAATTGTATATATATATATATATATATATATATATATATACACACACACACACATATAAATGTATATAAAGAGAGATCATAAGGACTTAAAAACTTCAGTGTGGTTTCCAGCATAATGTGAGACTGCTCAGAGTGAAGCACCCCTTAGCTCTCTTTAAAGCATGTCTCTAAGAGAAGGTTACTCCAATATTAAACCCAATTAGTGCTGTTCAGAAAACTTTTGGTACACTGTGCACTATTTTTCTGCTATTAGCTTCTCCAAAAAGTTCAGCTACACAAGCCTTCATCACTTTAATCAAATCACTTCTGTGAGTAGTTTAACAGTTCAGTATAGTTTTGTTGTAACATCTCACTCTTCCACTTGTATATGTTAGACACAATGCCTGACAACCCCAAGTTGTGGTCTACTATGCAAATCCCTTGGTGGATTAGCATCTCTTGGCATACAAACCTAAGAAGTGAAATTTTTTTACCATTGTACTATTGGACCTTTATACATTAAAACCAGTGCCCATCTTATGTATATCATCATCATCATTTTAATATTCACTTTTCCATGCTTGCATGGGCCAGAGAGAATTTGTTAAGGCAGATTTTCTACAGTTGGATGCTCTCCCTGCTGCTAACCCACACCTGTTTCCAAGCAAGGTAGTATTTCCTCACGGCCAGGCATGTTTCTCACAAACAACTGGAAACAAACAACCTTGCTTGTATGATGATGATGTTCATTCACAAGCAACACATGTTATCTAGACACAAATAAACACTCACACATACATATGATCTATATATATAGACACACATACATGCTTCTTTCAGTTTCCATCTACAAAATCTACTCACAAGGCTTTGGTTGACTTGATGCTATAGTTAAAAATACCCAAAATGTCACACAGTGAGACTGAACCCAGAACCAGTTGATAGGGAAGCAGACTTCTTAACCACACAGTCTCCATTTACCAAAGTCAATTCATACATATTAGTCAACTCAAGACAAAGCCAGAAAGCACTTGCTTGAGGTGTTGTGCAATGGGATTGAACTTCTTTATCACACATACCATTTTTCTATTTTTCTAATTTTTGTTGTTGTTGTTTTGTTTTTTTATCACAACAAGATATATATTCTTTGTTGTAGAGTGACTTATAATGTACTAATTTCTAATATATGATTTTTCATTTAGCAAACATTATTTCAATGGCTCCAGATAATGAAATATTTTGTTGCTCATTTTTTATGCATATAGTTGTAAAATTAGATAATTCTAAAATTGTTTTCTTTTACATCCAGACTTTCCTGTCTGACCAATTAGTCTGCAATTATCTAAATGTAGAAAACAATTAAGAATAATTTTTTCTTATGATTAGATGATAAATGGAAACTCCCAAATGGAAATTATATTTCGTAATTGATTTATTAAGTAATTTGTGTTCTCATTTTGATTACAATTATTTTTTTTTATTATTATTATTTCTTTTTTAACTTTCTTTCTCCCTTTCATATCAATATCAGGCATCTGAAGATCTAGAGAACATGGAAACTCTTGCTCAGATGGCAGCATCTCAAAATGAAACCAATGCTGCTGACGGAGAAACATATATCGAAAAATACATCAAAGGTGTGTCTGCTGTGGAAAGTATTCTCACACTGGATAGATTGCGACAGGTGAGACATTGAACTACCATTATAAAGTCATTGAGGTTTCACATTTAAATGAATGTTCTGTTGCAAAAAGAATTATCTTATTTCATCGTCATCATCATCATTTTAACCCTTTAGCAAGTCAAGTGTTATTTGTGTTATTTGTAGCTGATCAAGTAACTAAATCTTCTCTCTTGTTGGTTTGTTGCGGTTCCTTTGTTGGTTTAAATTAGTGAAGTCTATTATTTATTGCTTGATCTCCTGTAGGTTGATGTCTTCAGGAAAACATAAGGATGGAACTATTCATCAGTGTTGGATTAACCATTAAGCAAAATAAGTATGTGCTTAGGGCATTAAGGAAAGCTGAGTATGGGCTTAGGGTATGAAGGGAAACTGGGGAAGGAGGGGAACACCACAGAAATGGTAAATGGTTTACAACACAAAAGAAATCACTTTCAACTTGCTAAAATAATATTCAAAGCTGTTTATTTGGTCAGAATTATAATCTCAAAGTGCTCATGGTGTCATGGTGAGGATCTGATCAAAGATTTTGCAGATAAAAGAAAATAGAAAATTTTTCAACTATAAATAAAAGTGGAAGTATACAAAAATAAACATTATTTTCCATCTTAGTGTTAGTTTTTGTTTCATTTTGAAAAACAAATATTTATTATTGTTTATATTTTGAATTACATATATATTGGGGCACCAAAATCTCTATCCAGCCCTGCTATAATAATAATATCATTTTCCTTATGTCACATGTCAACACATTTCAACCATTTAGGAATATGATAATTACATTGATGTGACTAGATATTAAACAAGAATGCCTTTTGAGATGTACAGTATTCATTTTCACTGGGTTTTTTTAATGTTGATCTAACATTTCTTTCTTTCTTCTCTTTCCAGGAAGTTGCTGTAAAAGAGCTATTATCAGCGTCTGGCCGTTCCCTGCGTAAGACCACGAGTGTGCCAAACATCCACCAGGCAAGTTATTTTTCTGGTTATTACATAATCTGCATATAATACCTACAATTCTATAGACACCTTTCTCAGTCATTTTAACCCCTTGCGATACTCAGGACATATTTCCTTAGCACCCATGCATTATATATGATACACATTCCCGATTTTTTCTAACCACCAGAGTAACTTCGGATTTATGAAATGGAAACTTTATATTATTCAGAACATATGAATCAAGGACTAACTAACAGTCTGAAACCGAGCATGGATCTTTATGACAAACCTATGAAAATACTCTGGACAGGCAAAGAGTTAATAGGAGAAAAATTTCTTGAAAGATTTTCGGTGTGAACATTGAATAATGTGTAAAGATTTTTCTGGCTCTATAAATCAACTGCACCTTTTGTCATACATGTCTTCCGTTTTTTTTTCACAATTCTTCATAGTTAAACACATTGAATTATGAGTTTTAAATTACCTTTTAATTATTTTCTTTCTTAATTTTAGGCTATGGTGTCTTCTCCTCCTCGAATTGATGACCAGGTGAGTTATCATAGCAGTTTTTTTCCTGTTTTTATTTTTATTTATTTATTTATTTTTTTTTCAATTACAGGTACAACATCGATTTTCCAAAACCTTTGGTTCCAAAGCTATTCTAAAATACTGAGTTTTCCAAACTAGGGGTGGTTCCATTCTAAATCAAACAAATATCAAATTTACTTAAATAATTAAATGAAATGCAGGTTCCTATACATTAGTATAAAAGATACAAGTTTTTTAATACTGTATCGTGCAAGGTAGCAGCAAACTACAGGGTGTTTCAAAAGTCTATGTCACATTCTACAAACTCTTATATCATGAACTACAAATGGTAGCATGATTGAACTTTATGATTGAACATGATTACCATTTAAAAGCTAAAAGTATCAAGTTTTCTTCTGTTATTTTAATTTTGTTTTTTGTCTCTTTTCAGATCCAGTAATGTCATTCACAAAAGAAGAGAAGTCATTTTGCATCCTAGAATACACTAAAACTGAATCACGGACACATGTTCAACGCAAATTTCATACACTTTTTACTAAGCAGGCACCAGGCAGACGTTACATTTTGAATTGGCATGCAAAATTGAAGGAGGAGGGGTGTTTGTGCCTGGCAAAGAGAACAGGACGCCCTTGTGAAAAATTCATGGTGAATAGGTTTATCAGAGCCCTTCAACTGTTGAACCAATTGCAGCTTGTATGGTGTGAACTGCAGCCGTCTCCTTAAGATGTGCCAAACAGTTGTTGATGTGAGCTGAAGTTCTTGACTGGCTATTCTGACTGATTTCTGGGAGCTGCACTGGAAGGCTTGCCAAACTTGTTCAACCATATCATCTGAAGTTGAGGAGCTTCCTGTTCTCTTTGCCAGGCACACACACACCCTCCTCTTTCAATTTTGCATGCCAATTCAAAATGGAACGTCTGTCTGGTGCCTGCTTGGTAAACGTTGTACAAAATTTGCATTGAACATGTGTCCATGATTCAGTTTTAGCATATTCTAGAACACAAAATGACTTCTCTTCTTTTGTGAATGACATTACTGGATCTGAAAAGAGACAAAAAACAAAATTTAATTAAAATTTAATTAACAGAAGAAAACTTGATACTTTTAGCTTTTAAATAGTACCAGTTCAATCATGCTACCAATTTGTAGTTCATGATTTAAGAGTTCTTAAAATGTGACATAGACTTTTGACACACCCTGTAGTCTGACAGCCATGGGAATGTGAAGTTTCTGCTCATAAATTAGTGCAGATTATAGGAGATTCCACCCCACCAATACCTGGGAAATCAGTGTTATACATGTAATTTTATTTTTTTTATTGATATCCATTTTCCCATGCTACAATTTGTAGACTGACCTAAGCCATGAAAGTTCATAAACAAATGGAATTTCTTTTCAATTTGAGATTATTGCTTTTGTATTTTTTAGAGTAAAAAAATCTTAATGAAATTAAAACAACTTAATGAAATAACATACTTATTTGTATGATTGAAATAATGAACAAGCTAGTGTTGTTTATTTTATTTATTTAAAAAAAGATTTTTAGTTATTCTTTTTTAATTTCTTTTTAATAAAAAGAAATTAGTCTTAATTCTATGAAATTTTTAATGCCAGTTCTCCCCAAAAAATAGAAATAAATTCCTCTATTTTATCATTTTGATATTTCTAAGCATCTCTTTTACAATATGCCACATTCTTGTAAAAGACTCACTTCCAATGGACAGGCAATTAACAGCATGCAAACGTCCTCGTTATCTATGATTCTGATCAATAACTCATTAGGACATTCTGCAGTATTCTGACTCCTCTTCTAACATTGGCACAGATAAATGTACTAAATTGCTTATTATTAACTGACATACAATCTGTTCTGTGACTGAACACTAATTTCTCACCACTCCATCAATGATTGGACCATCTAAGATCATTAAATAAGTTGATTTTCTATTATTGATTGCTGCCATGAATTAAGTACATACTGAATAAATATAAATGCAAACTGATTTATATTTCAGATAGTGTGCGTGTGTATATACATGTTATTGGTGTTGTTTAACCATTGAATGTCACTTTAATACGAAATCTTTTATTCAATCTTTGTTTCAGCTACGTGCTGACAGCATCCAAGATCTCTCATTCCAAGAACTGTACACGTCATCCTCTTCCCACAAATCTGCCAACAGCTCCTACGCTGGTGAGTCAATGATGAGAAAACGAGCCTTTTCTGAGGTTGGGGCAAACATAGCAAATGCTGCTAAGGAAGGCGGTCTCTTGACAAGGAGGCGTTCAGTCGGCTTAGGTGGGTGCCAAATCACTATAACACTATTTAATAGATGCATCCGTAGTGGACTCCGTTCCTCCTTTCAATACCTCTCCACCATCACTTAATAATTATAGCTGCTTTGCAATTGGGCTGCTCGGACAATTTTTATTCCTTCACTGTTTATTCAGATACATACGGAACCATTTTCCCCTCCATCTAGTTTTTTGCCTCATCTCTATCATTTAATGTCCTATCACACATACACATACCTCTCCCATTTGTCGTCATTAGCCAACAATGAACTTGCAATGTGACTTTGATACAAGCAATCCCCTTGCTAATTGCTATATTAGTTGCTATTTGTGCATCAGTGTATACTGCTATTTAGTATGTCTTGATTCTTGTACTATTCTTATTAAGCATCCATCATCCATCAAACATCACATTAGTGTTTGTGTCCAGTCTGATCTCAGCTAAGCTATAATCACTACTATAGTGGTCATATACTTCTATCAATTATAACCTCTACAATCTTTTCAATTCATGAAAGCAACACTCAAGTATGGTTATAGCCTTGATGGCTAAAACAAATTTGAAAGTTGTTAAATTAAATAGAAACCTTCAGTTTTTGGTTTGTTTCTTTTCTTCTGTTTTTACTTCTAAAGCTTGATAAAATAAACAGTTGAAGATGTTTCCATTAATATTTAATGAAATAAATAGTTTAAGAGGTTATAATACATAAAAATGTGTATATTAATAGTTTAAGAGATTATAATACTTAAAGATATGTCTATCAATATTTAATAGAATAAGTTAGGAGGTTATTTTAATTAAAGATGTGTCTATTGATATTTAGCAAATAGTTTCAGAAGTTGTACCTATATGTATTCATTAGTATTTAATAGAATAAATATTAAGAGGTTGATTTACTTATTAATAAAATAAGTTGCTTTAGAGACTGCTTTACTTGAAGATGTGTCAATTAATAGAATAACTAGTATAAGAGCCTGTACTTAAAGATGTGTATCCATTATTAGTATTTGATAGAATAACAACTTTAAGAGGTTATTATACTTGAAGACGTGTGTTCATTTATGTTTAATGGTATAAACAGCTTAAGAGATTGTTAAGAAGCCTGAAGTTGTGTGTTCATTAATGTTTAAGGGAATAAATAGCTTAAGAAACTTGAAGTTGTATGTCTATTAATATTTCATTCAGGAAAGTCACCACTGGATGTTTAAAGAATGTTCAGTAATATTAACTCATTCTTATTAGTTTTCTATAATATTTTTGATGTTGCTGTGGTTGTCAGACAAGATGAAAAAAAACACATGCACATACACTGCATCAGATGAGTCACTGATTTCTTAAGATAGTTTAATTGATTAGTTATCTCTTTCAAATAAATTGATCAACAGAATCCTTCAATTGAATCCCTTCTCCCTCTTATCAAAACATTGGGAACAATTACTCCAGTACATAAGTAAACTCCTACAGTGACAAATACTCTAGTGCATTGCTCTTGATCAGCAAAGACTGACACAACTTTCATTGCTGATTAAAAGTCATTCCATTCTACTCCCTATCATTGATGTCCTTGAAAAAGCATGAATATCACAACACCTTATTTTTTCCCTTTTAATGCATTGTGGTTTTATATTTTTAAATATGTTGAATAGAATGCCTTGTGGTATTTAGACTCTCTACTTTTTGAATTCAAATCTTGCTTGAGTAGACTTTACCTTTCATTATTCTAGGACTGAGATTAAATTTCATCTAAAAATCATTGGTGATAATTACTACAATTTATGTTTTGCTTCCTTTCTTGAAAAATACTGTAACCAAGGTGATTTGGTTAATTTTTAAAAAAAGAAAAACTGCTTTTCCTTTTCTTCTTTTAATCTTTATTCATTTATCTGGAAAATGGTGTTTTTAACATCCATTTTTCTTAAGCTATTTTAATACAAAGTGGATTTGAAGCAATTATTTTCACAACTGAATACCATTCCTTATTATGTTATTGTACAATAGGAGTGGAGAGTGAAGCTTTATGTCCTGACAAATGAAGCAAGCCATCTTAAACATAACACAATGAATGTAGTAACAAGATTTGAGCAAACTCATTAACATGACCACTTGTTCAATATTTTGACTTCACCACAATTATATTTTCTTATATTCTTTAACCTTTTAGCATTCAGGTCACTTTGTTAAATGTGATTCTTATTTATTCACAAATAGAGTACCTATGCTATCTGTCAGCTTATGCCAAATATATTTTTAGTTCATCATAGAATTTTATTTGTTTCGGTCATTGGACTGCAGCTATGCTGGGGCACTTCCTTGAAGGGCTTTAGTTAAATAAATCAACCACCAGCACTTATTTTTCAAGATTTGTACTTATTCTATTGGTATTCTCTGCTGAACTGCTAAGTTTTAGGGATGTAAACAAATCATCACTACTTGTCAAGCAGTGTAGAGGCCAAACAAAGAGACATATGCATGTACGCATGCTCTAAGTGTACACATACATATATGACAGGCTTTTACACAGTTTCCACTTACCAAATTCACTCACAAAGCATTGATCAGTCCTAAAACACTCACCTAAGTTGTCATGCAACAGGACTAAACCTGAAACTACATTGATGCAGAATGAGTTTTTTAACCACACAGCTGTGTCTAGCTGGTTTAGAATTAGGCATTCAATGATTTTTTAACTAATGTACAAGGAAATGTATTTATTAGATACAGTCTGTTGTATAAAGAACATTCTATACTAAGACACGAACCTAAGGCATTTTTTGCTAGGTTTTCAGTCTAGGTTTTAAGCTAATTATCTTGCTAATATTCAATAATATTTTTCCCTGTTTAGATAAGGAAAACCACTACTATACAAACACCATTTCATTGTCTTTATGTTGTTTCTTCACACATTATTTTGAACCAGATCTATATTTATACATCATTATTTAAATTGTTTTATATAGTCATATACACACTGTCTATCTACACAGCACATATTTACATTATATACATTTTGTCTGTCTACACAGCAATGTTTTACATATATATATATATATTTATATATATATAGTCACACAAGTTACTTATCTATATAGCACAAATATTATTGCCTCTTCACTTTATTATTGTTTCCATCGATGTTGTTTGTTTAATCTGTTGTTTAAATCTGTACATTCAAATGGACACTTTTCTGTTTTCTTTAATCTTATGATTAGCTGATTAACTTTCTTTTGGTGATTCACATTTCAATATTGTTTACATAATTCCCTTAAAATTAGGTTTGTTAACAAAAAAAATATTTAAAACTCAGAACATACATTCTAGTGATTTTCCATATTAGTGAATGAGATACACACACACACACACACACACACACACACACACACACATCATATTGTCTGTTATCTATTCAGACTAATTTGAATTTAATCTTCTCAATTAGATATTAGTTTAATTTCCATGTGCTGATTAACCAAAAATTTTCTTTTGATTTGATAATGATGAAATTTTCTTTGCTTCTTATTAATCTCCAGAGATAATGGCTCTGTGTTAAAAAAAAAATTGTTGTTACTTATAATGGAAAATATGTACTGAGGGATTATCTCATGAGAATCCAATATTGGAAGATGAATTTAATGGCAGTTAAACTTATCATCTCAGTATGTTATATGTGTAGAAGCAACAAGGAGTTGGTCATCATTTACATAGATGTTAAGGTGGTATGTGTATTAATACTAGTGTCATTGCCCAAAACGGTTGGACTCCAGTTTACATGGGGGTAATTTTTAAAACTGAATTTTTAAAAATGTAAATCAGTTTTAAATTAAATAGTGTGTCTCAATGTCAGCATGCTAAATGAAGTTTTAGTCTCAGTGTCAATTTAAATTTTATTTGTGATACTGTATTTTTTTTTTTTTT
>NC_068984.1:18566989-18601989 GCF_001194135.2 Octopus bimaculoides
AAGCAGAAGGGTTACATTCTAGTTGATAGAGATACTCAGAAGTTTTTGATGAGAGGAAGAGAGGTAGATGAATCAATTGGGATTAAATGAAAATAGTTGAAATAAGAAGTTCACAGAAATAGAGGTCACTGTAATAAGAGCTGAACAAATAAAGAACACACATGACAGATGTTTTTTTTTTTATGTGGTTCAAATATGCACTGTCTGGCACAATGTACATTTTTCTCAAATGTGTACACAGTTTTGTTGTTTTGGGTGGATTCGAAACATGTAGAGACCAAAGCAGCTGTTCAGTTCTAAAATGTTTTCTAGCTCCTAAAAAGAAACCCAAGAAAGCCAACAACAACAGCCATTCAACAAAACCTCACTCAAATCACACCCTGACATCTTAAAAGACAGATTAAATAATGCAGTTTCTAAGATAGGCTGATCATAGAATACCTTTGTTCATTTGTTTGTCTCTTCAATCTGGTTTTATGTGGGCCTGTAAAACAAGTCCTAGTTATAGTACATTCCCATGATGTCCTGAGGGTTAGTCAGCGTTAACATCTGTTAAGAGTGTTAAGGTTTTTGCCTGAGTAATGAAGATGTAAATAGTAATATTTATTGTGTCCTGAGTTTAATATCAGTTGCTATTTTCATTTTGTTTTATCTCGATTTTCATTTGTGTTTACATTTCTAAAACCCTTATAAAAAGGCATGAACTTTCTGAGTTTCATATTTTAGCCTCCCTAAAAAAATCTCAAGTTTCTTATCCCCATCAGAAACAATCATCGTTATTATTATTATTATTATTATCATTATTATTACCATTATTATTATCATCATTATTATTACCATTATTATTATTTTTATTATTATTATTATCATCATCATCATTATTATTACCATTATTATTATTATCATTATTATTATTATTGTCGAGCGGACAAAATTGTCAATGCATTGGACAAAGTGCCTTGTGGCATTTAGTTACAATACTTTTCTTTTGAGTTCTAATTTTGTTAAGGCTAACTTTGCCTTCCATCTTATTGGGCTGATGAAATAAAGTACCAGTTAAGTACTAGGGTCAATGTCATTGATTTTCCCATTTCCTCATTTAATTGTTGGCCTTGTGCCAAAATTCAAAACAATTATTATTAATTACTATATAAGCTCCTTTAGTTATTATCGTAAATTAGTGATTATAATAATTTGGCAATTTTTTTTTTTTTTTCATTTATCATTTCTTTTTTTTTCTCAAATCAAATAAAGGAAATAATCATCCCATGGTTATGTTTGGCACCTTGCAATTGCTATGTTTGTTCATCTCATTGGCTATTTGTTTAAAATTGCATGAAATTATTTGTCAGTCACAAACTTAATTTATTTGCATAAACCATTTCTTCTTCAGATATTTCATGATGCTGTTTTGTATTTTTGTTTGTTTGTTTGTTTGTCT
Source organism: Octopus bimaculoides (assembly GCF_001194135.2). Classification (NCBI taxonomy): domain Eukaryota; kingdom Metazoa; phylum Mollusca; class Cephalopoda; order Octopoda; family Octopodidae; genus Octopus; species Octopus bimaculoides. The sequence continues at coordinate 18,568,431 of NC_068984.1, forward strand.
AGTTATGTATTTGCTGATGTTGTTTGTTTTTTTCTTCACTTTTATTTCTTTCTCTTTCATATTTTGTCATGTCTGTGTTTTTCTCTCTTTTATAAATCTCACTCTCTCTTGTAATAATTGATGTGTTTAATAACATTATATTTTATTTACAGATTTATTGTAATTATTTTATAACAATGTGGTGACTTAACATTTTTATATTTTGTGGCTATTGTTGTTGTTTTATTGAAATATACCAAAGGTAACACCACGATTAAAAAACCAAGTAATTCACTCACATGTTTTCCTTTCGTTTAAAACTTAAAACTAACACAGCATCCACTTTCAGTTAGAGATAAATATTACCTTTTATCTATTTTCATTTATTTCCTCAACTCCCTCCTCCTTTTTAACTCTACAAGAATCCTATTAAATATTTTTGTAACTAGTTAAACAGTTAGAAGTATACTTAACATTTTTTGGTTATTATGTAATACCTGTCTGAATAGCTTGGTAGATAATTGAATGGCTCATTAATTGATTTGTGTATGTGCATGTCAGAGAGAGAGAGAGAGAGAGAGAGAGGAAGAGTTGATGTTGAGGATTATGGCTGCTGAGGTTGATATAATCTTCTAGTCTACTCTCCCAAATATCACACCTTGTGCCTATAGTAAAAAAGATTATTATTATTATTATTATTATTATTATAGATGTTGCACAGTATACAATATCAAGAGGTTGTTGATTGAAGATATTGTGTTTATCAGGGGTTTGTACTGTTTGTCAGGTCACAACAAGGACCTCACAGACAGTACTTTACGCAATGTGTGCAGTTCCAAGTAATGCCGACTTTTGCAATACATCTAGATTGTAGGGTATCTCTTATTATCATTAATATTATTATTATTATCATATGTTGTTCTTATTAAGGCAGCAAGCTGGAAGAATCATTAGAGCATCTGACAAATTGCTTTGGAGAATTTCTTTCAGCTCTCTGCAATCTGAGTTCAAATCCCATCATAGCCAAGTTTACCTTTCATCCTTTCAGAGTCAGTAATATACATTGAACACTAAATTTAAGGTCTTGTGTCTATAATAGAAAGAATTATTATTATGAAGGTGATGAGCCAACAGAATCTTTAGCAAGCCAAACAAACTGTTTAGCCCCAACTCAGAACACACATTGTTGGAACAAGTATTGCAAGGCATTTCATTGAACGCTATAATGATTCTATCAATCCACTGTTCAAGACTGCTATTTTATTTATCCACTCTGAAGAGATGACAAAGTTAACCTCATCAGGATTTGAACTCAGAATGCAAAAAGCCAGAATGAAATCCCAAGGCATTTCATCCACTGCTCTAACAACTTTACCAATTCATCACGATTGTGTATGTGTATGTATGTACATACATATATACATGCATACATAAATGAGAGGTAACTCTCTAAATGAACATGGACTTAATAGACTTTATCATCTGATGAACAGAAATCAATGAAATAAGTCCAGGTTTAGTACTGAAGCCCATATAATTGAGTAAAATCTTTAAAGGTGACACCCCCAGCATGCCTGCATTCCAGTGACTGAAACCTGTTAAAACAAGAAGTGCAAACAGTTAAACATATACCTCTGTGTGTGTATGCCTCAGTGTTTCATTTACATTCCACTGAAGGTCTACTTTTTTGCTATGCATATTTGGGAGAACCGTCACTCCTTCAGCTATAGGAACTGAAATCAACACACCACAACATGAAGCACTGGATGTGTTTTAACTACAGACACGGCAGTAACAGGATACAAACTGCGTGCATTTTGGCTTCCAGTGTGCCACATTTAATGCTCAAATAGCTACAACATTTGTGTAAATGCATATTTCATTATACATATATATATATATATATAAATGTTTATATGTGAATACCTATATGTGTAGATATAGATTCGTATGTGATGTATATATAAATATATGTGTACAAATGCAGGAATGTGTGAGTGGATATGTGAGAAAAAACAAGAGCTATAAGGAAAACAAACAAAAATGATAGTGTCATGGCAACTGTGCAGAATTGATCTTAAAATGTCTCTGTAGTTGTATCAAGCCTCTAGGCTTCAGTCAGTCTTGCTTCATATATCAAGATAATAATAAAGAAAATTTCAACTTCAGAAGTGATGTTGAGGAGACCAAATTATAAAAATAAACACAAAACTTTCCATGCAGACTTACATGGGAAGCTGGATAAATGTAAATCTCTAATTCGTATATGTTTGTGTGTTTTATAGAAATACATGCATATGTGTGTGTGTGTGTGATGCAAAAAAGTGGAGCCACTGTTGATAACTTCCTTGACAAAATTTCCATGCAACTTGTGTGACAAAAAAATTTAAAACAAAACTCAAGGCAACGTAGTCATTTAAGAGCCTATAGCAGATAATCTGACAAATCTGTTACAGGCATGTCTATAATAAGAAAGTAGTTATGCACAAAATCAAGTTGACAGCCACTGTGTGTATATTTTGATTTCACTGAGGCGTAGCAATACTAATAATCAGTTGTTAAAGCTCAGTATACTTAAGCTTTTGAGTATAGTGTCAGATGAGTACTGAGCAAAGTATCAATTAATGAGTGACAAAAGAACGGTTTCATGAGCTTATAGCTATTTCTGTTATAACAAGCATTGCATTCAGAGCTGAGTACTCCAAGGCAGCTATAAGGTGTTGCTTGAGCACTCAGCTATGAGTACACTCTTGTAGCAGAAACAGATGCAAACTTATGAAAGCGATTGCATAGCTCTTGTTTCATCATTTAATAATTGATATATATATATAATTTGTGTATTGTAGTTTGTTGATCATAACATATAAACTATAAACAATGTTTGGAACTCCAATTTAAAAGGTCCATATGTGAGGAGCAAATGCTTTATGATTCCATGTTTCTTACTGTAGTTCCATTCCAATTACTATAAACACAGGCTACAAATATAAAACGACTGTGGAAATTAATCTTTACATTTATTCAATACGTTTTTACATGTAATCCAACAATACTATTTGTTATGTAATAATGTTTAAGTATTTTCATTATATAACAAATATTCTTGCAAATGAAACATGTAATACGTATTGAATAAACATAGAAATTTATATCCTCTCTTGTTTCGAATGTGGTGTGTGTGTGTGTGTAAAGAAAACCACTCTAGTCTAATGAAACTAGTAATGATCTATACCATTAAATACCATTTCAGTAAAGTTTATGAAATAGAATAAACTTATGTGCCCCTTAAGAGAAGGGAATAAATTCCAAGGTTTTCCTTTCAGGTAAGGCTGTTCGTTTGGAAGAAATGACAAAATGTATTGGAAAGCTATGCACAAGGCTAAAGATGATGATACCTTAGTGAGTTGGGTTTGCAGCCAAGTAAAGATAGTGGTGATTGGTCATATGACAGGAAACATTAAGATAGAAAGGCCAATTGGAAAACCACTACACTGTAGAATGACTTTGCTAGAAATAGAGCAACCAAGTTGAAAAACGAAGGACAATTCTATAAAAAAAAAGAAATAGAAATGAATGAACAGCATTTTGGGCAAATGTTCTTTGCTGTAGCCTCAAGTCAGTCTAACCTTGGGAGAAAAATTGAATAGACAGAAACTTTATATATGTTTGTGAATATTCAAATGTATGTGTGTGTGTTTGTGTATATGTTTATATATATGTGTTCATTGTATGTATATAATGTCTATGTTTATATTTGTATGTGCATTTCTATAAATGGTCGTGTATGTGTGTCTGTGCATATATAATTTGTGTATATGTTTGTGCATGTATATATATATGTGTTTGTGCATTTTTGTATTTATAGACACATGTGTATAGCCAAATGGTTAAGAAATCTGTTTCACAGTCATGACTGTCTAAACTCCATCCATACTGCTAAATGAGATCTTGAGCAAATATCTCTTGCAATATCATTGGATGGATCCAAGCCTTGTTAGTAGAATTGAGTAGATGGGAACAGTGGAAGCTGGTTGTTAAGGCAAGAATAAAATGATTTTATTCAGCTAAAATGTTCAACTTCTTTACTTGAAGCACAAATGTAAATATATCTGTTTTATTGCAAATGGCTGGTTGCTACCATTCACCCAGAGTATACCGTAATACACACGGGTGGAAATATAATAATTTCATAGCTCTTATGATTCCAGTAGTTGTCAAAGCAAAGTGCCTGGTAAAGGGCATCAATAGCTGTGTTACCTGTACCAGGCATGTGTCATCATCATTCAACATCTGTTGTCCATGCTTGCATGGGTTGGAAGTTTGACCAGGGCGGGTAAGCTGAGGGGCTGCACCAGACTCCAGTCTGATTTGACATGGTTTTTTTCAGCTGGATGCCCTTCCTAACACCAACCACTCTGAGAGTGTAATGAGTACTTTTAAGTGCCACCAGCACGGGTGCCATTTGCATGACACCAGTATCTGCCACGACTGCGATTTTGCTCGACTTGATGGGTCACATGCTCAAGCATGGCATATTGCTGAAGTGCACATTGTATGCCAAGAAATACTATATCCAGCAACAGAAATTATTTGTAAAGGCAATAAAAATTTCTTAAATTTGAAGAATGGAAACTTTTTTAAAAAGTTGTATTTTCATTTTTAATATAAATAATAAAATTAGGTCAGGTGTCATAATTCTAGATAATAATTCTATATTTATTATGCGCCTTTTTCAAGCCTAGCCAGGCTCATGGGCCCGGTTTCCCGGTTTCTATGGCGTATGTGTTCCCCCCCTCCCCAGCTGGATGGGACGCCAGTCCATTGCAGCATTACTCAAGAAACAGGAAGAAAGAGTGAGAGAAAGTTGGGGCGAAGGAGTATAGCAGGGGTTGCCACCACCCCCTGCCAGAGCCTCGTGGAGCTTTAGGTGTCTTCGCTCAATAAACACACACAACACCCTGTCTGGGAATCGAAACTGCGATCCTCCGACCACGAGTCTGCTGCCCTAACCACTGGACCATTGCACCTCCACAATTATTCTATATGCCAATGACAAATCTTATTTTTCATTTGTCCTCTACTTTTGTCACTAAATATAGATGACATGTTGATCAGTGTGTGTTATAATAAAATATCTGACCACTTGCTATGACTGCTATTGTCTCCTTTTATTGACACATTCCTAACAGATTTCATTGTGGGTGAGAAAGAGTTCTGGTTTATTTCACTGTGAAAGTGACAGGTTTATTGCACTGTGAAAGGATACCTGAAATTGTAATTCCAGAAACATGAGTTTCAGCAAGTAATGAAACTTCAGGAAAGGTAGGTGAGAAAGGGACATTAACTATTGAAGTCTTAAGCAGATGAATACCGTGTAGGCATTTCACTGTTTTACAATGGTAAGTAGAATTTAGCTGAGGTTGGTAAACATCAGATAATTATCAAGGGTTTTCAATTTTCCCAGGTCAAGTTGCAGAGAATTATTTTCTATTTTGGTTGTTTGGTAGAGCAAACCAATGTTCCATGTAATGTTGAGTTTTTTTTTTTCTGACAGAAATATATTGAGCCAAGTTCCCATCATGCTCCCCATTAGTTTTGTCAATGATATAAATATATCATTTATAATATATCATTGTCAATGATATCAATATATCATTTATAATATATCATTGTTAATGATATCAATATATCATTTATAATATATCATTGTCAATGATATCAATATATCATTTAGACGTTTATGTTCTTTAGTTCAGTCTAGAGGAAGGAGAGGAAGAGGCTGTGCCCCTGGCCCTTGTAGTCTCTCTGGGATCAATGAGATCGATGTTGTTAACAATTTGCTTCAACTATCACAAGTTGACAAGTTCAGGATTTACATGTGCAGGAAGGGAATTCCAGAGGTTTAATGTTTCTGGAAAGAATGGACTGAGCATAGTGGTTAGTATGGGACCTGAGGCAATGGACAGAGAGTGAGGGATAAGTAAAGAAGAGACTAGTTAGTCAAGAGTGCCAACTCTGGAGAGCAGATCTTGTAGTAGCAGTAGAAAAGCTGAAGGAAGAGACCTCATGCTTGTTGGATAGTGGTTGGAGTATATTTGTGAATGAATTTCATACCAATTGGTTCAAAAAGCCTTGGACTACTCAAATTTCATTGTCAGTAATTATACAACCCATCACTCTTAAGGCATTATTCATACCAAACAGTAACCTTGTAAAATGAAATATTTACCTGTCACCTTGAAATACATTGTATCACTTACAGCCATTGTTAAATGGAATCTAATGGTGTACAGCTTTCATATCTAATTTGTTGGAGAATTTATTATACAAAATAGAACACATAAGATCTTTCAACATTAGGTTGAGGAAAACAGCAAGATTTAGTAGCAATTGATTTTAAATTGTTGTATTGGTGGGATCAGGACATTGGAACAAGTAACATTAAGATGGCTTTTAAATGAAATGATTGTTGTATTTAAACATAGGAGGTTATTTTAAAAATCATGTTCTGTAACTGTAGAGCAAAAGTTAAATGAAACAGTTAAATACTCCTAACACACAAGATGGAAGATGAAAAAACAGTCTATTTGGTTTTAGCTGTCCTGCCAATTCAAGGACGTTGCTGAAATGTTGGGAATGAGAAATTCATGCAACTCTCTAAATCAAGTGAAGCATCAATATATTGGCGAGCCAAGGCAATGAGCTGGCAGAAACATGAGTATGCCAGGTGAAATGCTTATCAGTATTTTGTCTGTCTTTACATTCTGAGTTCAAATTCCATCAAGGCCGACTTTGCCTTTCATCCTTTCAGAGTTGATAAATTAAGTACCAGTTGCATACTGGGGTCGATCTAGTCAACTGGCCCCCTCCTCCAACATTTCAGGCTTTGTGCCTAGAGTAGAAAAGAATATATTGGCTAACCTTATATACAATGATACTAACATTTTTTTCAAGTCCATTTCTTAGGTGTATCCTTGTTGTAGCAAAAGATGGTTGGTGCTGAAGTTGTGGCATTTTCTGACTGACATGATCATGAAAAATGTTCAGCCCTTTTGCTGTTGTACCAAGTTTCCTTCTTCACTGAACAAATAAAGCTGTCATGGTAGGAGCTAACACAGAAAAATCTTTAGGTCGATTTGTGGAAACAGTTTACTCATTGCTATGAAAACTAGATTCTATTTCAGCTAGAGTTTCAGACAGGGCATATAGAAAGAAAGGAAGAATTACTACCAGTAATTCTGTGAGCAGCTTCCAGAGAATGAGCTTTGGTGATTGCTTGTTCCAATTTCAGTGAGAAGTTCTCAAGTAGATGAGTCTCTAATGCTCTCCTTTCAATATATATTACCAGTCACAGCTTGAAATATAAAGTATTTGTTGAGATTGTATTGAATTGTAACATAAGATTCTGTTTGCTGTTTTTGTAACAGCAACTGGAATCTACAAAAAAATTGCATTCTGTTTAATGAAGATTAAGTTGAGAATAATTATTGTTCAATCTGCAATGTCTGAAGACTGAAGGTGAGATAACATTACCAAGCAAAATGAGTCTTTGTTATTTTGTGAAGTCTGGGAATTCAGCAAAAATACTTAGGAATGTAGTTTTTTTAGTGTGTCCACTCACTGTTTGTATGCGATGGAATGTTGTCAGAGTGATGTGCCAGAAGAAATTTTTCTTTTGTCATTGTATTTCACTGCAGAAAAACATGTCTCAGAGAAATTTCTGATTGACATTGTGAAAATAATTGCTTTCAGTTTTAGCTGAATAAATTGTTGCGACGAAATACAGTTGCCAGAATCAAATTGTTTTATTTGGTTGAAAGATTCAACTTTAGTATTTGAAGCACTAGTGTAAACATATCCGTTTTGATGCAAATGGCTGGTTGCTAGCCTTCGAGTAAGGTATATCATATTGCTTCTAGACCGAAAGTAGCAATTGTGATTCCATAACACCCATCAGATAAACTTGCTTGTTATTAATTCAAAGAGGCAAGTATGCCACACACTTTGTCATACCGATTCTGCTTAGAGATTATGTTAAGGACACAAGTATCATGGAACACTCAGCCACTTATACATACATTGTGTAGAGAACTCAGTTGATAAAACAACTGGAATATTCATTGAAACTAATTAAGGACAGTTTGTTCTATTATTTTATATACACGCATGTGTGTATATTTTTGTATGTGTATATGCATATTCATATATGTTTGTTTTTGTGTTTGTTGGTTTGCCTATATCGTGTCACTATATATAGTATGCGTATATATTTGTGAATATGTGTATTTGTGGATCTACTTATTAGAATGTTCAGTATGTGTTTTGACCAGCTACTTGACTCCACTTGACCGGTACCGAACTTGTGAAAAAACATATATGCCCCAGAACCACACAGAACTAGAAGCCATTAATTAAATATCATCCTAGCATAATAAGATTATCAATGAAGATAATCTTGCAATATCAATATATATATATAATCACCATTAATCTTTAGACATGTTCAGCCTTATAAGAATGAAGAACAATTCAGAATAAAGAGACCCAAGATATAAAGGATTCATAGGCAACAAGAATATCAAGCATTCCCATCATCAGCTGCCTAATAGATATCACTATGGTTTTGACACCTAGGCAGTACTATTCAATCCAGCAGTGTCAACAGTATTGAAAACAAATGCTGCCTGAAAATCAATAGACATGTAGCAAGAGTGACATGTCCATTATGTCTACACTTTCTTATCATTACAAATACCATCATTGAATGTAAACAAAACCATATGAACCTGTAGCTCCAAAGCTAGAAATTAAAAAGTAGTGTCTATAAAACAAAGAAATTTCTTCCAAAAAAGGACATTGCCATTTCAAAAACTATAGAACAAAATAGAAATAGCAAACAAAATGTATTGAGCAAAATTTACTGAACCACCAACACATAACAGAAAATAATGACAACCCAAGGAATATCAAACCTAGAACTTTAAACATATAAATTCATGAACACAGATGAGTAGATATACTGTTTTGCATCCAATAACATGTTCCAAATATGAAAACACTCCTAAAACAAATTGAATGTGAACTAGCATAACAGTATACCTTAAAACCAATGTCCCCAAACCATGTGCAAAGGAAAAGACTAGCAAACATCAATATCTACTAAATAAATATTTAACAATAGAAAATAAATTAACCTAATAAATCACTTATTAAAAAAATTATATAAAATAATATAGATATAACAAAAACTTCCAAATCATAACAAATTACTAATATAAATGAATGACCTAACTATAAACAGACTGAATAACTTTCCATTTAATCACATGGCATTAAATCCTTGTGATTTGGGAACAATTCAAACTAAACCTATAAACTATTGAATAAACATAATTATAGAAAGAATTTAAACAAATATTTTTGCTTAAAACCCATGATTTTTGAAAGAGCCTTTTGTATTATTTTTATATATGTTTTCTGCAACCATTTCACCCTTTGAATTTTAAGAACTTACAGGTTTTTTTTATAGTCTAAGTCTTGATAAACAACAGCATTAGTATAAAAGTAATACTTCAGCTGTGTGATTTATCCAAGAACCCAAGTTCAGTTAGACTGTAAACCATACAGTTTTTCTTTATTTGTTTTTATTTTTATATAGATATATTGGGATGAAGCTGAATGTAGGTTTGTGAACGTCATAGATGTTTACTTTTTCAAGGGTTTTATTTTATTATTTTTTAATTGTATTTTTTCTATCATGCTGGCATCAAATGGGTGACTGACTTTTGCTGTCCGAAAACAAGTTGGTTGCACCCTACATATGTATGTGTGTGTATATATATATGTATATACACAAGTATATATGTTTGTATATATGTATAAATGTAAGTAAACATACACATGTATGTATGTGTATGTGTATATATACAGACACACACATATATGTAGATATATATATATACATATATGTATTTGTCCTTATCAGATATGCAAGCTATTAATTATTACTTTCAAATAATTTGTAAATACTCTGATTTATTTTTGTTGTTTCCAGCCCGTCCGAACTTTTTGAATTTACGCAGTAACACCCAGAGTAACACTGCTAAGCGTACGTTTAAACTTCTCTCTCATTTCTTTCACCATGGTAGTACACATTTTCGGTACTTCTGCATGCCTGGATGTTGTCCTCCTCCATTCTTTTGGCTGTTATTGGTGATACAGTACAATGTTCTTTCTACCCTTTCATCATACTTTCGAAAATGTCATCCTTCTCTATATTTCAATGTTTCAGACAGAATCATTCACAGTTATTCACTGCACTACTTTTTCGGCTTATTGTTTTCTTTATTTGCTATTAGTTTTCACTTTTGCATGATTTTGAAATAGTCTTCTGGGGATATTTTTACAAAGTTGTTGCTTATATTTGTAACTTTTGTTTCATTTCTTTTTCTTTTTTTTTCCTTTTTCTTCTATTTAGTTTTCATATAAAACACTGCCAGTTTTTATGGAAGATTTTCTTTTCATTTGTTGTGTGAACTAAGCATACTTCTCTAGCTTTAATATATATACAGCTTCATTACATAACTGAGTAGGCATCTAATACAGTTTAGTGTTTTCATCAAATTCTCAGTGTGTGTGTGTGTGTGTGTGCACATGTGTGCAGTTGTGTGCATGCCAGTGATTAAGTGTGAACTTCAGAAATATAGAATGTTAACATAAATTTGGTCACATCCCTCTCAGTTTTGAATTGAAATCCAGCTGGGTCTGAATATATTTTCTATATACCTAGAATATGGGAATTAGACCCAGTAATATACTGAAATAGATTCAGTTGACTGTACTTGGTCTCTCCATTATAAAAGCTGGTCTTGTATCTTAGATATATATGTATGTGTTGCTACATACATGTGTATATGCATGTATATATACATCTATATACATGCATATATATGTGTATATATGTGTTTATGTTCATATATGTGTGTGTGTGTATACACACACACTTAGACACATATATACATGTGTACAAATATATATATATATTTAGGTATGTACATGTACAAATATGTATATGTTCATGTATGCATGCATTTGTGTGTGTATGTATATATGTATGTGTGTGTATAGATACATGGACACATTGTGTATGTATGTATGTATATATATATATATATATATATATATATATACACATATATACACACATGTATATATCTACAAACACACACAGTGGATGGAACAAATGCTTTCCCGCTCACAAGAACAATGTGGTAATTATAATACCGAGAGACATCCCATTTTTAAAGCAAGTTCTGCATCGCTGTTTATTTATCTATATATTTATTTATTTAATGTTCTGCTATTTGGGGAAGCCTTCTTTTATGTTTGGAAATCTTATTCTAAATGCTTTCTGTTGCAAAAATTTCCAGAAACCATATTTTGCAAATTTATTGTAAGAACGTAGCATAAATTAAAATAGTATGTATAACCTTTTATTTTGTTTTCTCTCTCTTTCTCTCTCTCTCTCTCTCTTTCTCATGTAAGTTATCTTTTAAATGATTTTCCTTTTATTAAACTATCAGATACTTACAAAAATTGCTATTAAGACTTCGATATTTCTATATAGCAAACTTAACTGGCTCTTTAAGAAAACTACTATTTTTTTTTCTCTTACAATTTTTAGAAATATGTTTAAAGCTTCAGAAAAGTATTTAATCTGTCGTTATCTCTATCAGTTATGATTAATAAACATTCTAAATTGATAAAATTTATCCATGCAGCAGTTAATCTCCAGTAATGAATCTCCATTATAGTTGTTCCAGTCATATAATTTTATACATTTATCATATAAAAATCATTAATGCTAAAATCCTGGATTAATATTTTTATTAGCTAATTTCACTTCAGATCTCTACATGTTAAGCTTTTATTCATGTTTCAAAAGAATGAGGTGAGTTGTAACAAATCATTTCTGAAATGAATGCCAAATCAAAAATTTGCAGAAATATGAAAATTGTGATTTGGTGAGATTTGTTAGTATATTTGTTTAATCTTACTAAATAAAAAGATTGCAAACTCTGAGATTTCAATCTGAAAATAACAGTTTGAAAAACAATTGACTTTATAATCAAACATCATTTACAATATAGATTATCTAAGTCATCATTATCATCATCATCGTTATCATCAGTTAATGTCTGTTTTCCACGCTGACATGGGTTGGATGGTTCCACAGGACTGCATTGAGCTCCAGTGTTAGCTTTGGCATGGTTTCTATAACTGGATGCTCTTCTTAATATCAACCATTTTAAAGGGTGTACGGGATACTTTTTTCTTTTGTGCCACAAGCACTAGTGAGGTTGCCAAGTAACTTGCAAGACAGAAAAAGAACGGGACTATAAAAAAAAACATTAATGGAATTGATATGTGGCAGCTATGTAAAATTTATTCCTCAATAAGTTCTTTTCCTATATGTTTTCTAAAACAGTCTTTGACAAAATCTGTAATTCCATCTCCTTAAAACTTGTCTATTTATCCAGCTGAAATAATCAGTTTCTCTTTTTATAATTCAAGAAAGATATTCTAAAATTCTTAAAGCCCTTTATCTGGTCAACTCAGATAGTTGCATTAATTAGGTTTGAAGAATGTGGATAGGGAACACATCAATTAGTGAACAACTATATAAATTCTGCAGGACCATTGTTTCCAATCTTTGTATGATACCTACAACATAAAATTTTATATGTTTTAGATTAGCTCACTTATAGATTTGAAATTGGTATAATATATTTATCATCATCATCATCATTGTTTTACATCTGCTTTTCATGCTGACATGGGTTGGACAGTTTGACTGAGGACTGGTGAGCCAGAGGTTGCACCAGGCTCCAATCTGATCTGACAGAGTTTCTACAGCTGGATGCCCTTTCTAAAACTAACCACTCCAAGAGTGTAGTGGATGCTTTTACGTGCCACCGGCACAAGGGCCAGTCAGGCGGTTCTGGCAATGACCACGCTCAAAAGGTGTCTTTACATGCTACCTACAGGGAAGCCAGTCTGGTGGCACTGGCAACGACCACGCTCGAATATTGTTTTTCATGTGCCAGTAAAGCAACATTGGCAATGATCATACTCAAATGGTACCTTTCATGTATCACTACCAATACATCTCAACATTGATATTGTCACAAATGTTACTGTTAAAAGGCAAAGTGCCAAAACAGTTAATTCAAGAGATCTTACTTGATCCTCTAATTGTTGGATTGATAGTTTTTTAATATCAATCCCAGAATGCTGGAGGGCCAAATTGACCTTGGTGGGATTTGAACTCAGAAGGCAGAGAGTTGGCATAAGTTCCATGAAGCAGTCATTCTATCCAACACTCTCACTTACTCTACCATTTCACCACATTAACAAACAAATATTATTTCTTGTCTTGACTGGATAGATCTGTTCTCTCTCTCCCTCTCCCCCCCCCCCCCACTTTTCTGGTAAATCAACTCACTCTGAAATGTAGCAACGTACCAGGAAGGTAGGCAAGTAGTGAACATTTTTTTACAGAAACAAATTTAATATTAAGTATGCTTCAAACATTAGGCCTCACCAAGACCTTTGGAAATATGCAGTGTGTGAGATGACCTGGCAAGCCAAGTGAGACCCTAATCCGAGGCCTCTGCCAGGGATGTAACCAACCCACTTATGCATACCTTTCCTTCATTGGACACTAAACTCTGTTTGCGAAGACCAGTTGAGGCATATGAAATCAATCCAAATTCGATGAATGGCACCCATACCAACCTCTCCTTCATTGGACACTAAAGTAAACTTGTGAAGACCTGTTGGGGCAAGCGAAATCGAAATCGTGATTGAACCAAATTCGATGACTGGCACCTGTGCCAGTGGAGCGCTAACAGCACTTTCCGAGTGTGATCATTGCCAGAGCAGCTGTCTGGTTTCCATGTCAGTGGCACGTAAATAGCACCATTTGAGCGTGATCGTTATCAGCATTGCCTTACTGGCACGTGAAAAAACATTCGAGTGAGGTCATTGCCTGTGCCGCTGGACTGGCTCCTGTGCAGGTGGTACATAAAAAACACCATTTTGAGCGTGGCCATTGCCAGTACCCGCCTGACTGTCCCTCGTGCCGGTGGCATGTAAAAGCACCCACTACACTCTTGGAGGGGTTGGTGTTAGGAAGGGCATCCAGCTGTAGAAACTCTGCCAGATCAGATTGGAGCCTGGTGCAGCCTTCTGGTTCGCCAGTCAAATCGTCCAACCCATGCTAGCATGGAAGGCAGACGTTAAACGATGATGATGATGATGATGATTTCACATGTATGATAAAGATGTCCTCATTAAGGTAAATCTCTCATTTTTTGGATTCCTTCATTGCTTAGAAAAATAACATGGATTGAAACAGCCTCATTTTATCTGTATAGGTAATGTGCATGTTTAGAGGGCAAATTGTTTGCTTGTTGGTTTTAAGACAGCTTAAGGCATTATTAATTCAAGAATCTGATATGTAGGGTTTCAGGATTGATAAAGATAGTGCACATTCATCGCAAAAGAAGAAGAGAAAATTCTGATTTCTGGTTTACAAGTTCTTTCAGATGTACTGGCAATACAAATATATATTTTAGTTTCAAAGGTTCAGGAAGGGGATCATTAGATATGCTGACTTAGAAAGGCTTGCTTCCCTATGGAAGGACATGAAATAGCACAAATTTTCAGAGGAATTCTACATAGCAACCTACCACTTTGAACCCATAATTGAAATAGTTGACATTTTGTCTAAGACCCTATACCAGAAGACTACGGGGAAAAAATGAGCTACTATATCTTTTAATAAAGAATGGTGCTTATTACGTAGTTATGAGTATGTGACTTTTATCAAAAGAAAGCAATTATTAAAACGTACACTATCTAGAAAATTCTTATAAATTCTAATATTAATTATCACAGTTTGGTTTTCAAGCTTCTATTATTAAAGAAGATGAACAGAAAGACCACACTCCAAGCAGTTTCCTGATAGTTATAAAAATAGTATTAATGATTGTCCATGAAAATTTTTTTTTACAACTGAATAAGAATTTGGGTTGTTTTTTTTTTCTGTGATGGACTGAGGCTTTTTTGAGTAGTTTTTGTTAAGTATATTTGGTAATATTTTCAAGATTTTGGTATTTCTTTGTTATACAGTAAAGTGTTTTCTTTTTTCATTTCTTGTTGTTCATTGTCAGACAGTTTGTACATATCAGTTTAAAATTTATGTCTGTTCAATATTGTTGTATGATTATTTCTGGTCATAAACGTCTAGAAGCTTCAGGATTAATCTTGTTGTTCTTGTTAAACTTGTGCACCTCTTGCTGACTTTTAGGAATATTTTCCTTCTCTCCTGTGCCTTCCTCCTGTTCCATTAGTGTTAGTAGACCTCCTCTACTACTGCACAGAATTCAACCCAGCTTGAAAAACAAAAGACCTTCTATCCTTCCCTTGCATGTACAACATGTGTCATACCATGGACGAAATATTGGGTACTGAGAGCATAGTTTTATTGCCAGAAAAACAATTCAACTTCAGTAATGAAATTTATATTAAAAAATAAAACTGTTTTTAAACAGCTTTTACATTGTATCATGAGTACAGTGCTGCTAATTAACACATTACCAGCTAGAATATCAACGTCAGTCTTCACATCCAACACAAAGCAGAACATTCTCTCTCTCTCTCTCTCTCTCTCTCTCTCTCTCTTCATCTCTTTCCATCTTTCTCTATCTCTCTCCATCTCTCTCTCACATGCACATACAAAGACAAGAAGCATTGATGTTCATTAATTCACTTAATTCTCTGTCATGTTATTATCTAGTTACTCGTGCTGAGGTAGCAATATATCAAACCTTGTAGAACAGATCCCTGGCAACAATAAAATAAAAATTGAAGCCAGTTGCCATAGTGATCTATGTAATGAAGATCAACATTAGAAAGTATGTAAAATAAATGCTTTGTTTTTTTTTTTGTTTTTTTTTTTACTACAACTGGAAGAAAAAGGCACTGCTTGTTTGGCTTTATAAACAATTTTTCATAGATAAATTTACAATGACTATACTGTAGAACTGCTGTGGAAAATGACCAGTGCACACACATATAAGTATATGTATATATTATATATGCATATGTATGTATAGATATATTATGAAATACGGTATTTTTGAAGTCATCTGTAGGTATAGAAGGAATTCAATAAGATTTCTAATCTAATAATATTTGCAGTATTTTATCTTCAGTACTTTTGTTTCTCCTGTTTGCCTTAAATAAACAATTTTACTGTTTTATAAATCATTTATTTTCTAAATGATTTACATAAGATATACATTCACTCTTTACATTGGTGAAGAAATAGAACACGAGAGAGACTGGGAGGGGTAGAAAACTCATTCTAATAATTGAAGTACATGTTTGTTTGTGTGTGTGTGTGTGTATTTATATATAGAGTGATAAATAGACAAATAGCGATATCAATATTTATATATTTGAATTGTGTCAGCGATCAGGTCACATATTGTGTGATGAAAATTTTGACACCAAATAATAAATATTTATGGGAAGTTTTTGTATGCTTCTGACTGGTTCATATGTGTCTGTCTTCCATGATGTTTTTGTTTTAGTTTCAACATACTGTCTCAGATCAAATCACTTGCCTGGCAAGTACACCTCCAATATATATATGTGTGTGTGTGTGTATGCATACACACATATGCCACAGAAACTCCCAAAACTTGGCACAAATAACTACCTATGGAGAAAACCAAACAGTACCAATATAAGTGATCTCCACAAACTATAAATCCACAAATCCTTTCCACTTTACTAGAATGAAGGGCAATGCAGGATAATGAGACTAAGATATAAGAAATTAACAATCGAGCATAACAAATGTGTATTCCCATCATCAGCTGCCAAACTGATATCATTATGGTTTCAACACCTGGATCTACCAGTCAATCTGGTGGTGTCAACAGTGTCAAAAATATCTCATTGTAGAATTAGGTGCAAGTGTCATTCTTAATATGATGAATCAAACATAATTTTTAATCAAATGGAATTACAACTGTAACAAGAAGAAAAAGTAATCACTGTAAATGAAAATTTCTTTCAAAACAACAAGGGAGCAAACTCCTGAAAGTTCAATCAACAAGGAAATCAAATCAATACACACACACACACAGCATGTGACATAAATGTTAGTGTTGGGGTCACAATTATTAGGCCATACCTTTAATTCCAAACCAGGCTGCAGTACACATTGTCTCAGTCTACTCAACTGAAAATGAGTACCTGTTTAAAGGGCCATTCAAGAGGATTGACTTGGTGACAAACCAACCTTCCATTTCTACTATAGAAAGACTATCATGAGAATCTGAGTTGCCTGCAGCTTTGACAGACTGCAACTGCATACATATATATATATATATATATATATTATAGTGGGGTAGGCCGGTTTATGGAGTTATCCCAGGTCTCTCGCTCATAAGGGGTTTAGCCTTACGGCATATCTGCAGACCTCAAATACTGCTAGCCTGAGACCTCTTTAAAATATGGAGGGGGTAAAAACCCTAGGTGATTATCTCCCTTTGTCATTGTCCATCGATCTTTGGCCACGCTGCCATCTTGCAGTCACCAAGGATGTCAGCGTGGTCAAAGATTGGACAATGGCAAAGGGAGCTAATCACCTAGGGTTTTACCCTTAAAAAAGGAGGCTATTTCCCCCCTCCATATTTTAAAGCGGCCTCAGGCCAGCAGTGTTTGGGGTCTGAAGATATGCCATAAGACTAAACCCCTTATGAGCAAAAAAACTCAGGATAGCCCCATAAACCAGCCTACTCTACTATGATATTAACTGCTCTACATCTTAGAATGTGCTTCTCCTCCAGATTTATGTATTTCTACAAACGATATATATACACATGTCTGTGTGTGTGTTTGTTTTCATTTATATATCTATACGTAGTTATGAATATATTTCTGTATGTTAGTGTGTCTATGTACATACAAGTATACTAGACTCTGTGTGTGTTTATGTCTGTATGTTTGATGCATGTGTGTGTGTGTGTGTGTGTGTGTGTGTGTGTGTATGTATATATAATACACACTCACACATACGTACATAGTGAGAGAGGGCAGTAATAAAAAATGTATGTGATATCAATTATTGAAAAGTATTTCTTTATTTTTTTATTCAAGATGAATGCAACCAAAATCCTCTGAAGAATTCACAAATATATAATAAACCTAATTAAATTATTACTTCATATTTTACCAAACTGTTATTAGTCTTATTTTTTCAGTTATCATTTGTCTAGCTGACTGAATATAATACAAACTCTTCTGCTTTCATATTCTACTAAGAAAAATATACATACATACATACATTATGTCTTGGTTATATATACTAAATAAGAGATATATATAGACATATGTATACAAAGCTGCTGCTTCTAGTGAAAAGATATAGTGTCATCTTATCTCGTGGTTTGACAAGTTGTACAAAAAATACATTTCAAACGAAAGTAATTTTGGTGAAAAATATTTTGACCATTCTTCGTGTTTTTATTAATTTCTATCTCTTTGAATGAATTGCTTGTTTGTTTAGCAAAGCAATGAGAGAGATAACCGAATTTATGTATTCTTTGCTCATAAAAATAAACTATACAGAATGGAAAATATTTTTGAGCTTCTGGTTGACATTGTGTGTGTGTGTGTTTAGGCATGGCTATGAAATTGAAATTGGTTGCTTCTCAAAGACATGGCCTCAGATTTAGTCCTTCAATCCCATTACATTGCACCTTGGCCAAGTGTCTCCCACCATAGCTTCAGGCTTATTGATGCCTTATGGAGAAATTTAATAGAAACTGTAAGAAACTCATTGTGTGTGTGTGTGTGTGTGTGTTTATAATCTGTGCTGAACTATGGTTACAAAGGTAACATGAGTGTCTGTAGCTGAGCTGCAACTAGTGTTGTTGACATTTCTTATCAGCAAATCATCCTCAAGCTCTGTGCTTTGGAATTTTTCTTAAATAGAAAATCCCTTGCTTGCAAAACAGGTAATGGTTGGCAACAGGAAGAGCATCCAACCATGAAAAATCCTATTTCAATCTCAATTTGTCAGACCTACACTAGCATGAGCTAGACAGTTTGATATATGTATATATAAGGCTTTATTGACTTGATGTGTTCTTAGGAATAAGTTAAGTAATAGGATATGGAGAGAAGCTGTTTTCTAGGCATTTCCATGATTTAAAACTGATACATATTGTTTGCAATAATCATCATGACAATAGTAGTGATGATGATGCTAACCAAGACAATGATGGTCATCATCATCATCATCATTGTTACTATCATTATTATCATGATAAATCTGAATCCATTTGAATTTAGGGAGCAAATTGTTATCTTGACGTTGTGTGTGTGTGTGTAAGTGGAAATGTTAGTTTATGAATTTTAACCATTTTTTTGTTGTTTAAATTTCCTTACTGGGATAATTTCATCCTTAGCCATTGCTTGGTAAAACAGACTTTCTATTCCGAACACAGGTTCTGTATTGGTATACTCAATTTAGAAGACACAGAATAAACATTTTATTAATAGGAAAGTGAAAGAAGATAAATTGACCATTTGAAGGGAAGCAAAAAGAGCTGACATTTTGAGATTACCTTTTCAATGCAACAAAATTAAATCCGATGCTTTCTATGCAGTGTGTATATATGTATGTATGTATATAGGTTCATCCTAGGTTATCAATGTTTATTTTGGATAGCATTTTCTCTCACCATGAACGAAGTATGACATATCAAGTGCTATATATATGCGTATCATACCTTCTTATTTGACCGACTATCTATATGTCACAGGTCACCTTGATCAGAGCAGACTTGTAGCTACGCTATGATGACTAAAATAGCTGTATTAGCTTTGCAAAGCTAAGGAAAAACCTTAATCAATTTTTTTTTATGATACTTAACAATTTTATACCATATTCCTGTTGGAATATGCCACCTTTATTTCAATTAATTTTGAAAACAGTGAAGAATTTAGTAAAATAAGTTTGTCATTATTAAGACAGTGTTTGGAATGTAAATTAACCCGAAATTTTGATGGAAGGTTTTAATTTATATCACTTTAAAACTGGAAATGTGTATGATAGAACCATGGATGTTCTCGAGTGGGTTGGTGTTAAATGGGTTAAAGAGTAAAGGTGATACTATCAGAAAGATGATTTACTCAAATAAAACAAAAATATTTCCAAACCTCCAAGCAATCAATCAAAGAACAAAATGTCTTAATAAGAAGTTTCTTTTATCATCTTCCAATAACTTATGGTGCCATCTCAAAGTTAACTTTACACTAATACAAGTCAGTGAACCTTATCAAATATATTTAGCAAGTTTTACCAATTTTTTTTCCATTACAACTTTTCTGATAGCTTTTGAAATAATGGTTTCCTAGGGTTTTTTATTTATTTATGCTGTGATTCAGTTACTGAAAGTCATTCCACCCAATGATTTGATCTTGATTGATCTCTATGTCTTTGATTTATTTAATTAGTCTCATACAAAAACACATTATAAAGCTTCGTTCACAAATTTATCACTAAATTCAGATCGGTCCAATTTTCTGCAGCCAATTTCGCAATAAGCTGGTCCCACTGAATATTGTGATTTCAGTTGTAAATTAGAATGTTGTTTTGTTATATCTCAGTTGTGATGAATAATATATTCTCTTCTCAGTGTGTTTTCACTGAAAAGGAATTCAATGATAGTTGATTAGTTGAACAGTCAACTCAAAAATAAGTCTCTTTTTGACCATACTAGTTTGGATGTACTACAACTCTTGGTATGAGGAACTTTTTTTTTTCTCCAATAAAAGGATAAATCTTTTCTATATTATTACTAAATTTCTGAAGATTTGTGACTGGTTTGTAAGTTCATTTTGTGATCTTTTATTCTTAGTTCTTAGAAATATCAGGATAAATTTCTTCCTTTCCCATGGAACTTTTTATCTGGTTTATCTAAAACTGTTACTAATATTGTTCAACAGAAATTATGAACACTCAAAAAAATACAAATTAAATCTAGAATACTTAGAATTTGATTATCCTATTTTCCCCCAAAATAATATACAAAAATACTTGTATATTACATATATTTGTATATCAGCTGATAAAAAAATATAGCTGTATATTATTTGATATGCAGACACTAAAAAATGTTTTAATCATCCTCTCAAAATGATTAGTTTGTATGGTCATCAGCTTTTACTCATATTTTGATATATTGTAAAGACTTTATTGAAAACACAACCCTGTGACAGTTATTTGCTGTTATTTAATGTGAAG
The DNA here is from genome assembly GCF_001194135.2 of Octopus bimaculoides. Classification (NCBI taxonomy): domain Eukaryota; kingdom Metazoa; phylum Mollusca; class Cephalopoda; order Octopoda; family Octopodidae; genus Octopus; species Octopus bimaculoides. The sequence goes on from NC_068984.1 coordinate 18,589,801, forward strand.
ATATAGATTAAGAGGAGATATCAATGGTTGTTCCCAATATTTTGTTGGATAAGTTCTTATTTTCACATATTTCCTTTTTGCTTTGATAACTCTGAAAGAGGAGAGTACAGATTTATAATATGTTACTGGTTTCATGATAGTTCCCAAAAGAAGGAGTGGATACCTACAAGGAATCTACAACAGTTGCAGCATTTATCAAGTGTTGGGCTGAGTAGCAGAGGGGAATTTAAGCATTGCTTTTTCATAGTTTTTTATTAGCAACACTTAATAGAAAGAAAAGGGAATGAAATCACATTTTGTTGTTTGTATTTTTCTTTTAATGAGTGTATGTGTGTGTGTGTGTGTGTGTGCATGTATGTATGTATGTATATATGTATGTGTATATATATATATATATATATATATATATATATATATACACACATACATGGGTGCCTATATATCTGCTGTGGGCGTTAGATAATCTTTTGTGTAAAGCACCTTTTCTTTCTGTTGTCATATATTTGTTAATTTTGTCAATGATTTTGAGTTGAGTTGCAATGACACTACATCCGTTTGCCTGCTTTGTCTTGCTAGAATATATTTCTTTTGATAATATGATTGAAACTAATGGACGAACATCACCACCACAGTTTGCAGGATGAGGTAAGAGTCAAAAGGGATTAAACAAATTATTCTTTTCTCTCCAAACGAGCTACTAACATCAGTTATTTAGATCTAAATTTGAAGATCCTACTCATTTAAAAATCATGGTTTTAGCATGATGTAAAAAAAAAAAAAAAGTAAGGAATTATAAAAAAAAAATAAGCGAAAAGCATATCATTCATTTGTTCTGTCTCTCGACAACAATTTCGACAATTTTTTTCTCTCAAGGTGATGTTTCTGAAAATTACTTTTGTAGTTGTTCATTCTCACCCACCACCACCACCACCATCCCAGGTTTTTTTGTTTTGGTTTTTAATTCACAATTCATTCATATTATTACCATATTTCTATATATGTATATATATATATATATCTTACTGTCATATATTGTTCATTTACCCTACTTAATGATTATATATGTGTTTGTATCAAATAGTGGTGTATTTTGATGTGATTTCTTATTACTTATGTTTACCAGCATGGAATGTTTCTTCTCTCCATCTCAACTCTTTTAAGTGTGCATCAATGACATGAAATTTCAATCTGTTGTTGGGTGGGAATGTCAATCGTTGTTCTTTTACTCATCTTAATATCATTATCATTTTGTTTCTTTGCTTCTAACAGAATTACATGAATGCATTACTTCGAATCATTAATAACTGTAACATTGTTGTTATTATTGTAATTAATATTTTTAATAACTTACTTTCTCATTGTTATTTCTCCTATTCTATAACTGTTCCTTTTTATTCTTTTCATACTTACATAATATTTTACTTTACATTTTTATATTTGTGTGAGAATTTTACTTTTTATATGCTTTCATATATCTGCAATTGCAGATGAAACATAATTACTACACATGTTGTTGATAAACCTGACTTTAGCTTAAATTATGTTTAGCATGCTGAATAAATACAAGCTCTGTGATGGATTTACATCCAGATACATTTCCTACATTTACATAATTCATCATTATGAACATTAAAGTCATAGTCTTGGCTTCAGTATAAAGTTTTTGTAAATATTTCTTGCAAAGTTATTATTTAGTGTAGTCACTAGAGAACTGCCTACAAATATATATTTGTTATCACAGACGCTCTGCTAGGACAACTTGGACAGTGGATATCTAAACCCCCAGAACGTGAGTGGTTCCCTTAAATTTTTTTTTTTTTTTAAACGCATCCCCAAATTCATTCTTCTGTCAGTCATAATCATTTTCCCCCCCTTTTTAGTACATCATATATATTAAGATGTGCATGCTATATATTTTGTATATTTCATCTAGATGACAGGCATGGTATTTTTATATTGAGCATGCTGCTTGCCTTATAAATTATCTAAAGGAATGTTTATTCACTTACAACAAAATACTTTCATATCCTACCTAGTTTTAAATAAATCTATTTAATATATATATCCTCTTACATAACAAATTGGAAACTTATAAACGTATTTTAAAAGATGTCTTAATTTGTAAAATAAAATCCTGGCTGGAAGGAATTGTAAACTTCGGAGCAAATTAAAGATTTCTTTTTGTTTTTGACCTCGAAGTTTCTCAAAGAATTGCTAATCACGTTAGTAAGATCTGAGTAATTATATTAGCCACGTTTATTGGAAAAGGAGACCTTTGAGCTGAGTGAAAACCTATATGTGAGTTTAACATGGATTACTTTTATTGTGAGTTATAGAAAATAGCAGAAAATAAGTTACAGAAGGTCGAAATAACCCTCCTTGTTAACTCAATCAACTGAGTTATTTAAAAAAATCAAAATACTTAAACAGAAAACTCTAATAATGAGATATAAGGAGAAAAGATTCCCTTTTGCTTTCATGAGAACCAGAAACATTGAAAGTTAATTAGTTTTAATCCCATCAAATAATCCTTGATTGATTTTTACAAAGTACAATTCTTGTTCTTATAAACTATAAAAAATCACAAACATTCCTTGAGGTAAGAAAAAGATGTTTTACATTCCTAAGATCAGTGCAATTTGATTTCCATTTCTACTGTATAAAATTGTTTCCACACATGTGCATGCTTTCATTGTAATGTTGATTGAACACTTGGATTTTAGGAAAGTGCAGGCATGACTATGTAGGTAAAAGAGTGCATTGGAAGGTTAGCCAAGCATGTGGTTTTTAAATAACAGAAAAGTGATATGCACACAAATCAGAGATTGTAATAGAGAATAAGAACTTTGGGTTTTTATTGGGTTTTCCCGTTAATACTGACCATGCTATTGAAACAAGAAGATCAGTTATGATTATAGAGCACAAAATGAAACAGACAGTGTAAGGTCATTGACTTTGCAATTCCCTATGACAACAGAGTAGATAAGAAAGAAATTGAAAAACTTGAGAAATATCAGGACCTAGTCAGAAAGATGAAGACTGTGTGAGACTTAAGATGACAATTATTCCTATTGGAATTGAGTCTTGCATTGTCAACCTGCAGAAAAGTGCAATCCTGTATTCTGCAAAAATTCTAAGAAAGATTCTTGTGATTTGAGGAGACTTGTCACCAAACTTCATAAGATCCCTGCTAAATAATATAGTATATAATAATAATGATAAAGCTATATTGTTTATTTATTAAATCATCGGTGGAGTAATCTTTTACAAGCAGTTAAGATTTTTTTTTTTAATATTTTATTGTTAATGTGAAGAGTATTAGCAGCATCCATAGCCTTTGGTAAGTTTTCTCAGACTAAGAATACAGCTTTTGTGGGAGAATGATTTGGGGAAGGTGTTTAGAGCAACATTTAGGGATTAAACTTCATAGGATGAGTGACGGAGAGACAGGTCTGTGGGGGGATCCAAAATAGCAGTAGAATGCAGCTTGTTAGTTCAGATGATCAGAAGCTGTTTAGGTATTCGGTATCAGTAGATAAAAATAAAGAGAAGAAAGCAACACATCTATGGTTGTGGTTGTCAAATGCTGATAAGGGAATATTTGCTGATCAACTAGATAACCATTTTTCGTATGCAAACCAGGATGTTTAGGTGTATAAACAAACACCAACTAATGTAGCTAAGTTTTGTACAGGGTCTGTAAGTGATCATCTTTTGAGATGAAACCTAGTTTAAGAGAAGCGGTTTTGGCAATGTTATGGATTTGAGCTTGATATGTATGATATTATCAGATTGTAATGCCTTGCATTTGTAGCAGCTATAAGGATTTTAGTTTGTGTCTTTTCAATGTGCAAAGCTCTTTCCTTTGTATGTAAAATAATTGAGTATTGATGTTGTTCCAGGAAACTAAGTTGTCATATCCATATTAATGAATGTTGTCAAGGCATCTGATCATAGAAGCAGTACAAGTTTTGCATGGTGTCCTCCAAATTGTATGTGGAAAAGTAGCATCACCTACATAGGCATGAATATGGTTAGAAATAATTGCACGTCTTTAGGGTATAATAAGTGTGTTGAAAACAACTAAAATTTGGGTTTACTACAGCTGATAGTGTGGCTGTGGAGAAAGTATTCTCAAATCATGCTGCAATGGAGCAGTTTAATTGGAAAATACTGATTCAAGAGATGAGAGGTGTATGGAGACTATAGTTTGGCAACTTATCTAAGATGTTCTCATGATAGAGTCAGTCAAAGAGACTACACATAATGGACTGAGTTTCTAATAGGCCTAGATCTAAGGAAATTATATTGGTGGTCAGAGAGAGAATCAAGATGAAGAATCTCAAACTTAAAATTATGGCAGTTTTCTTCTTAACATCTTTTGAGAATTTATGTGTGAAGGCAGTCTAAAAGGTTGCTAGTTTGGGGAATGAAACACACACTTGTGTTTCCATAGATTGAGGTGGTGGATCCTCAAAGATTTCTCTAGGTCAACATTTATTGGTGTCCAGAGGGATGCAGTTTTGAGAACACTTAGCAGGGGAGTGTTTAGAGCAAGTATGATAAGAGAAGGAGAGGCAGTTCTGTCAGGTGACCCATAGCAAAGAGAGAGAGAGAAACAGTGAAAAGTTTGGTGAAAACAAAAGCTAGATGTAAAAAGCATAGGGATGTTTCTTTGGATAAATCAGCGATTATAGAAGTTTTCCCATTTAGTTATCATGTGTACAGAGTAAATAGTGGAGATAGATGAAGTCAAGAAGCTGAGTTTAAGAAAAGTTATGCTGTGTCAATGTGGAGTTGAAAGCAAAGCAGGAAACAAATAGAATTATTTTATTAATAAGTGTTTTAGTCACAGAGCCATTCTTGGTTGGGAGATGATGAGTAGAAGTATTCTGCAAAGCTAATCTGTCTGATAACAGTTTTATAAGTGTTGCAGAGGTAGATAGATGTCTTGTAATTGGTGGCAGGTGGCTTTCTCCATGTGTTGTAAGCACAATCAGTGAACCAATCGATCTATGTGATTGATGTTGAGGGTCAATCACACTTAGGTGAATGGTATCAATGACCAGTTTAACTGTAGAAATGGGAAGAGATGAAATTCATTTGCTACCAAAAGTTGCCGACTTAGAACTGGCAGAGTTCCAACCAGGGCTGGAAGGCAGAAGTTCTGTGTTAAAATGGTTTTGTGGTGCTTTGATTAGACTGTGATCAGATGATTTTTATGAGGAAGGAAACAATGATCACTGTTCCAAATCAGTCAGTGTGGAAACAATGAATGTATCAAACCCAAAGGAGGTTCAATTCCCAAACTAAAAAAGATCTCTTATGTCTAGGAGAAATTTGAAAGATACTGTTTCTCTGATTAATATCATACAACAATGCCAATATACAGTCAAACATATACAATATAGTAATGAAAATACTCTGATAACCATTGTATCTCAGCTTAGAAATATTCCATCAATATAAATTGCATAATGTCATAAAATACTATAAATATTTTCTGGAAAGAAGCCAAAACTTATTATTTTACAACCAATTTTTACACCATTAATTCCAGAATTTATATGTATACCACACTTCACTGAAAAATTATCTTTTTATAAAGTGATTTTCTCGGTATATTAGTGACATAGAAAATGGCTCTGATAAAAAGTTTTTAAATGTAATTGATGGCTGAATAGATATAAATAAATTATAAAGTGTGTGTGAGAGAGAGAGAGGGAGGGAGAGAGTAATTTAAAAGAGAGTCATTAAAATATTTTTACATATAAAGAAGCTTAAGATTTAATACTTATCACATCTTATAGTAACATAATTTTGCAGTTGTCAGCAGATGAATCTCCATCATCATCATCCTCGTTTATGTGGAACAACCATCATCTTTATTGGCTTTGACTGAGTAGATCTGTATTGTGACATATTTGTACTCCTCCCACTCTAGTGTTATCTTAATAATGACACTAGCATGTTCATCATCATTTAACATACTTTTTTTCCATACTGGCATGGTTTCTACAGCTGGATGCCCTGCCTGATACCAATCACTTAACAGAGTGTACTGGGTGCTTTTTATGTGGCCCCCCCAACACTGGTGAGGTTGCCAAATACCCACATGATAAGACCCTCTCAGTTGAGCAGGGTATAAACTGGAGAAATAAGAAACTTACGATAGAGGGAGAGGAGCAGATGTCTTGCTGAAGATGTGAATACACAGCTTGTCCACCTGGAAAGTGAGTGGGGGGAAGATGTGGGTTCCAGGTACAACATGCAGGATACAGAATAGGATGGAAGAGTGGAAAAAGTAGATGTGTGAGATTAAATCCATGCATTATTAGATATATGACAAGTTTATCGAAAATCAATGGGATTCGCCATCAAGCTGAGAACCACAAATTACCAGACTGATAGAGTTGGCAGAATGTTTCATCACCGGCTATGTTTTGCATACAGAGATGGTCAAAGCAATTAAATCTGAATGGACCACTCTGCATAACTGTATGAGGGTACCATACAGTAGAATGGTTCATTGTGGTAACATTGCAAAGTTCATAGGTACTTTGTTAGGTTGCCTGACCAAATGCATCTTCTTTTTTGTGATTGTAATCCAAAAATGATTTGGGTCCCATTTGTCTCAACTATGTCGATAAGGATCATCACCATTGATGTACACCTGTAACCAGAAAAGGTCAAGTTTACATATGTGTACCCTATTGTCTCCACAACCTACACAGATATGTTAAAGTATTGTTTATAAGCTATTGATTGGATTGTCATCTAACTTCAACATCATAATGTCCTTTTATGTTAGCATAACAAGACTTACTATCATAGTCTTTTGTCATCTGTTTTGTGAGCCTCAGTGTTCTGGTGCCTAAACTCATAACGTCCTCCTTGATAGCATATGCCACCTTTCCACTCAACATTCACTGTTCATATACGTCACATATAGATGCCAGTGGGTCATGCTCATCTAATTTTTCTCCAGCCTCTGCAGACCATACATTTTTTGGCTGGTACCTCTTCATTATCATACAGCCTCACACTTCTTGTACATGCTTTCTATAGTCAACATCTTATTTTAGATTTCTTTATTTAATAACACACTGCAAAGTGGTTGGCATTGGGAAGGACATCCAGCCATATAATCCATGCCAAAGCAGACAGTAGAGCTTGGCGCAGTCTTCTGACTTGCCAGCTCCTGTCAAACTGTACAACCCATGCCAGCATGGGAAACAGACAATAAATTATCATGATGATGAATAACATCATTATTTTGACTTTCATGTAAAGCCATCATCAGTTGAGTAAACACAATATTATTTCAGTAACTCAACAAACTTTTTTTTAATCATATGAGTTATCTTGTACCTATTTATTGTAATCACCACCAAAATCTGTTAAACACTGAACTAACTGCAACATGTCCTGACCAATGTGTTCCATCCAACCAAACAGTAAAATAGAGAGTTTGGATTGTCTTCTGAAATGGCATAATCAGCAATAAGTGATTTTAAAAATTATCTTCCTCATTGCCGACAATAAACACTACCCCTGGTCTTTGCTTCTCCCTCTGCAAATATATATCCTGCAGTTAGTTGTTCAAGGGAAACATAACCACACTGTAGATCAGTGACCCAGCTCTTTTCTTCAGATTAAGCTAATCAAAAGAAAAATTAATATTGTTCATGGAGATGTTTCTCATTCTATTGAAATTAGTAATACTTAATTAGATGAAGTCGGGTTGACAACAATATAGGAGATTCAACCTTTTTAGGAATTAGTATCACTCTCATGGTTAGTGCTCTGAGTCTTAAAGAAGTCCTGCAAACACATACACAAGAATGATAGATGTACAATTAATAAACTCCAAAATCAAAAGCTGATTTTCAAGGCAGTTAACTAAAACTAAATTGTCGTATTTGATAGCATAAAAGATACGTGTGTATATTAGATGCACCCCAGTTTCAGCAGTACATATTGAGGGAGAAAAGTTTTCAGTCCATTAATGCATGTAATATAGGCCCAACTTCACATGTAGGACCCAGGGTGATATTTTTGGAGACAATTTTAGAGGGGAAATAAGGCATGGCCTATGACATCAGATATGATACTCAGATTTTAAATGTAAAAGTATTAACACTTAAACAGCTGGTATCATCAACTGATGTTTCAAAAATTTTACACGGATACATCCTTCATCAATTGACACTTGAGTGCCTACTTCATCAAATTCACTTAAGTGTAAGTGGCCCTTATTGATGGGAGAAATCAAGTCACAAGTGGAAGATTTATACTATGTTGAAGTTTTTTTTTTCTGACTTTCCTTCATCATCATGATGATGATTATGATGCTCTAGATAGTATAGAAGAAATGATGTTTCATCTAGCTCTGGATGAGAAAAGTGCACCAATTTTTCTCTGACAAAAATGTGGAAATCTCAAATAAATTTATGCATATGCTGGATATGCAAAGGAAAGTGAATATTTTACAGCACTTTTCAATAATGAAATTGTAAATTTTCATAGTTTTTTAAAAAGGAAATTCATCATCATCATCGTTTAACATCCACCTTTCATGTTGGCATGGGTTAGCTGATTTGTCAGGAGCCTGCACCAGACTTCTGTGTCTGTTTTGGCAGGGTTTTTTATGGTTGGATGCCCTTCCTGACATTAACCACCCAGCAGAGTGGACTAAATAAGTTTTAAAAAAGATATTTTTTGTTTTTTGCCATATGCATTCATGCAGCCCTTTCCTGCTATTTAAGGATTAAGGGAAGCAGGATCGTATTTGATAATAATGTGAAGACTAAGTCTCTAAGCATATTCAGGGTTTTGAGGACTCAAAGAATATTTTAATAGAAACAAAATTATCTCAATTTTCTTAATTTATTTTTTTCTCTCTCTTATTTTCAGATATTTTGCATGTTTACTCTGAAATCTATATTGGCTTGTTTTCCAATCCAAGATTTTTGTCTCTCATCATTTGTCTGCATTTTAATTTCATACATTATTTACAATAATAATTGTTGTTATATACAAAGAAATAGTTTGTTGTGTGTTTGATGTGATCTTTAAAAAAAGAAATGTATTTTTTTTTTAATTCTTTAATCTTTAGTCTTCAAAAGGTCTAATGTGTTCTATGTTTAATTCAACGTAGGTATCATATTTTCTCCATAACCTATACAGATATGTTAGCATATTAATCCAATGCTGATTGAAACATCATTCATAAACATTTTAATATCTGTTCTTTTATGTTAATGTGAATCTGCATTGTAGCACATTTCCAATCACCATAGTGCTTTGTCATCTCTTTTGTGAAGTTCAGTGTTCACAACTTCCATTCTCATCAGTTTTTACCGTGACAGGACATACAGCCTTTGTACTCAGCATGCACTGTCCGTATACATCACATATAGAAACCGGTGCAGTTGTTTTTCTCATGCACTTCAGTTAATGTCTTTAATGCTCTGCTCTTCTTACAGTTCACTTGTTCTCTGCCTTTCAAGCAAACATTATCTATCCAATGGTTCATGCACATTTCATTAACATGCAGCATCATACATATTCTGAATTTCTGTTGCATTATACAATATTCCTGTTAACAACAGAGGTGATCCCAACATTTCTTAAGGTTCTTTCCACATGTCTTTTGCTACAGTCACCTCCACTCCACTACCACTTTGATTACCTTGGTAACAAAATCTACCAGCTAATCTAGTGTACCATGATGTACCATCTGAACAATTCTTGAACTTGGTTTCATGTCTCTACTGCTCACTATTCCAATACATTTAGTACATCCAAATTCTTGATTTTGGCAGTCTACCAGTGAGTCCACTGCTGCTGATGTGTAACCATCACTTGCACTGAACACACACTATCAAGTCTCTACTTCTACTCTATATATGGAACTGGAACTTTCTTCATTCTGTTAGCAGTTACAGTTCTGGTTTTGACCATGCTAATTTTTAGGTCTTTTAATTCTAGTTCATGTTTCAAGGTTTGGAACTAATGTAACTCTTCCACATATTCTCCCATGAGAATGAGGTCTTCCAAGGACCACCAGTTCTTGACTGTTTTGTTATAGCCTTAAAAACTGTAGTGAGGAGGAGGAGGAGGAGGAGGAAGCCGAAAACAAAGTCATGACAAGCACCTTCTGTCCTAAGGCCTTCAACTCTTGATGGATTCTATGGGTGCTAGCATGATACAGTGATGTATCTAAGGCATTTTTAAACCTAGTGGAATTCATTCCTATCTAGGTTTGACCATAGCCAATTTCTTCTAGAAAGTGGGGGGAGGGCACAAACAAAAAGGGAGGAGAACCGATCACCAGTAAAAGATTGATACTTTATTTATTGACCCTCAATGAATGAAAGGCAAAGTTGATCTCAGTGGTATTTGAACTCAGAGTGAAGAGAGTCAGAATGACAATTCACCTGAAAATTTACCACCTGGTCAACAGCTACATGTATACTAAATTGTTCACTGCACTTGTTTTTGGCATTCGACTTAGCCCCATCTTAAATTAACTAGCCTTGTGTCGAAATTTTATACCATTATTCAATGATGAAGTAAGGAATATCAGTATCTCACCTATGGAATCCCTATTTGCATATAATTATAGAAAAGTCTGGGTTATTAAGTTCACTTCTCAACCATGTGGTTTTAAGTTCAACTCTACTGTGCAGAAGCTTACTGTAGGTATATATATCATCATCATTGTTTAACATCCACTTTCCATGCTGGCATAGGTTGAACGGTTTGACTGAGGACTGGCAAGCCAGGAGGCTGTGCCAGGCTCCAATTTGATCTGGCAAGGTTTCAACAGCTGGATGCCCTTCCTAACACCAACCACTCCGAGAGTGTAGTGGGTGCTTTTTATGTGCCACCAACACGGGGTGTTTCATATGAAAATACTTTATAGTATTTTCTCTTCCTTTGTTTTACAGATACTCCTTAGATACTCTCTTTCAATCACAAATACAATGAACCATTGGAAGCTAGTAATCAACAATGTTGATTTTAATAATTGGTCACCAGAGAAAAAAAAAAAAACATCGGAGAATAAGTATCATCGATATGATTTAGATTTGAGGATATCAGTGCTAAATTTTTAAGTATTTGATGGACATTATCAAATTAGATTATCTATATTATGATTATATCAATGGAGAAAATATTTATATATGCTTTTTTAAATTTAAAAAAAATAAGACTAAAAGCTTTAAACATTGAAATTCTTTCTACTTTGTGGTTTTTTTGTTTTTTTTTTCGGTCTTTATAAATATTTACAGTAAATTAATTGAAGTTTCTGTTTGTGACTCTGTTTATTTTCCAATTTCCACTTTAGCGACACCAAAATCCACAATTAGCCCCCATGCGTCGAAAGCAGTAAAACCGTTGAGAACTCTCCAAGAAGAGCAACAGCAACGAGAACGGAAGCCTCTTCTACAGCAGGACACCGAAGAGGTAAACATTTTCAACCTCCCTCAATTGCTTTTATGAAATCTTTGTTAAAAACACATCTTAAGATCTTCTCTGTACAGTGGAGAACAATTTTCAATTATTTTATTATAATGTTGAAATTTTGATTGATATTTTATTCGTGTTATAGCATTAGTCTTCTAAATTCACTATTCTGAAGGAGTTATATGAAATAACTTATAGAAAAACGAAACAAAAAAAATCATTACAACTTCTTTGAATGGTTAAGCTTTGTTAGCATTCCAATCATGGTCATCTTCAAGTACTTCAGTCTTTCTGCCTGAATATTTAACATAAGACATGTAAACACATTATATATCATTTTTAAGAAAAGCAGCCTCTGTAACCATACCAACTGCTGGCCTCTTGCTCTCAACTCTAACACTTCCAAGTTGATAGTAACACTTGTTAACGCTTATATTACCATATTTTTGTTGAAATGCACTGATTTTGTTTCAATTAATTTTGAAAATAATGAAGCATTTAGTAAAATTACTTTGTCATTATTAATCTAGTGTTTGAAACATAAATTAACATGAAATTCTGGTGAAAGTTTTAATTCAGCTCACTTAAAAAAAAGAAATTTGTGTCATAGAACAAGGGGTCAATTTTAGATGGGTTGGTATCAAAAGAGTTAACAAACCAGCTACTATTGTTGTTTAGTCCCCAAATCAACTCTGATCAAGCAGACCCTTGATC
>NC_068984.1:18606181-18619354 GCF_001194135.2 Octopus bimaculoides
ATATATATATATATACACACGACGGGCTTCTTTCAGTTTCCGTCTGCCAAATCCACTCACAAGGCTTTGGTCAGCCCGAGGCTATAGTAGAAGACACTTGCCCAAGGTGCCACACAGTGGGACTGAACCTGGAACCATGTGGTTTGTAAGCAAGCTACTAACCACACACCCACTCCTATTATTAAATTGAGAAACGAAGGAGGGTGGGTGGCAGGAAAAGCATGGATAAACAAACATTTAATGGTAATTGTAGGTTTGTTAAATAATTTAATGAATTTGGCCAAATTTATAAGCACCCATATTTATCTTTTCTTTTAATGCTTTTAGTGTATTGGCCTGACTCTCTGTCAGTTACGACAACAAGTGTTCCAATTTATTTGATCAAAGGAACAGCCTACTCATGAAATTAATGAGCAACTGGTTGGGCATTACATACACACACACGCATACCCTTAGCCTAGTTCTATATTAACCCTCTGAGCTTGAGTTTCACTGAGCAATCTCTTAAACCATTGTAAATTAATATTATCTTCAATAATGTAGTTTCATTTTTATAATATTCAACTTTTATATTTTTACATATATCAGTAAGACCATGCCAAATTGGATAAGAGGTCTGACTAAATCAAGCTTACAGTTTGAAAACAGACACAGAAGTAAAACCATGCTAGGACAGGCACAGAAGTGTGGTGCAGGCTCCTGCCTGGCCAGCTCCGGTCAAACCATCCAACCCATGCCAGCATGGTGCTGGTATGGCCTGCGGTTAAGAACTTTGCTTTGCAGCCATATGGTTTCAGGTTCAGTCCCACTGGAGTGTGTATGTATGCATTCATGCATGTATGTATGTCTGCACATGAGTATGAATTGCCTTGACACCACATGTTAATTGTAAACAAATTTCATCATCATAGAAGCAGTATCATTTGTTTGCTGGGAGAAAATATTAGCTTACTCGGAAACAGATAAGTGATGGTGACTGGAAGAGCATTCAGCTGTAGAAAAATCTGCCTCAACACGTCATCTGACCCATATCAGCATAGAAGAGTAGATGCTAATAATTATGATGAGACTTAATTTAACATTCCAAATATTCTGTTGTACTTTTAGAGAATTAATGTTGATTATAACATTTCAAACTGTAAGCTTGATTTATTCAAACCTCTTGTCCAATTTTACATAGTTCCACCATGTTAATTGAAAATAATTATTTTAGTTTGCCCTGTGGAGTTTTAATTGCAATTAACTTTCAATTAACCTAGGCTTTCATTTATGAAGTGTATTATAGTGACTGACGGCTATCTGATAGAATACAGAAAACTATTTTAAAACATTACTTTACAATTCTATAAGTTTTTACTTATGCTTCATGTAAAGTAGTTGAACCTTAATGGTTAGGGGTGATGTACTCATGATCGTAAGAGTGTGGTTTCAATTCCTGGACCAGGTGATACATTGTGTTCTTGAGGAAAATACTTCATTTCATGTTGCTCCAGTCCACTCAGCTGGTAAAAATGAGTGATCTTGTGATGGACCAGCATTCCATCCAGGTGGGGAATTTATATGCCATGGAAACTTGGAACCTGACCCAAAATGCTTCTTATGAAGTAATGTGGATTAAACTTCATGTAAAGTAATAAGTAGTAGTTAGATGTACAAATATATACATTTGGATAAACAGACATAAAAGTACTCAATACATATCATGTGACTTTTATGTTCTTTTGAATCTGATTCTATCCATCATTGCTGCAAATTTCTCATTTATGGCCATTCATTGATCTCTTCCTATGGACACATTATCATCGTTTTAACATCCACTTTTCTGTTTGTATGAGTCTGATGGAACTTTGTTGAGGCAGAATTTTTCCTATGGTTGGACATCCTTTCTGTGAAATTTTTCTCCAAGTCTATCAAACAATGAACAACCCAGACATACTTTCACAGAGGATTATAAACACATAACTCGGTGATACAATAACATTTACCTACAACCAGTATACACATGTCAAAACACGACGATTTCTTTCACAAAGTATTGGTCAAAGGATGATTATAGTCCAAGACACCAGCTGACAATATCCACATTATGGGAACAAATCCTCGGCGTTGTGGTTCCATATTGAACATAACCACACACTCATGCCTGCGCTTATGCATACATGCATGCACATATGTATGTATGTGTATGTGTGTGTGTTTATGTATCGCCTTCCTGGCACTTGCGCCGGTGGCATGTGAAAAGACATTCGAGCGAGATCATTGCCAGTGCCGCTGGACTGGCTCCTGTGCAGGTGGCACATAAAAAACACCATTTTGAGCGTGGCCGTTGCCAGTACCGCCTGACTGGCCTTCGTGCCGGTAGCACGTAAAAGCACCCACTACACCCTCGTAGTGGTTGGCATTAGGAAGGGCATCCAGCTGTAGAAACTCTGCCGGATCAGATTGGAACCTGGTGTAGCCACTTGGTTCACCAGTCCTCACTCAAATCATCCAACCCATGCTAGCATGGAAAGTGGACGTTAAACGATGAGGTACAGGTGTGATTGGCACCTCAAAGCCATGGGCTCACCAAGGCCTGTGGTTGGATCTGGCAGATGGAAACTGAAAAAATCCTGTTGTGTGTGTATAGGCACAGGTGTGGCTGTGTGGTAAGAAGCCTGCTTCCCAACCACGTGGTTCTAGGTTCAGTCCTACAGCATGGCACCTTGGACAAGTATCTTCTACTATTGCCTCAGGCCAACCAAAGCCTTGTGAGTAGATTTGGTAGACAAGAACTGAAAGAAGCCCATTGTGTGTGTCTTTGTGTTTGTGTCTGTTCCCCCACTACACTTGACAAATGGTGTTGGTGTGTTTACATTCCCCATAACTTAGCGCTTCAACAAAGAGATCAATAGAATAAGAACCATGCTTAAAATAAACAGTAAATACTAGGGTCAATTCACTCAACTAAAACGTCAAGGTGGTGCCCCAGCATGGCCACAGTCTAATAATTAAACAAGTGAAAGAAGATGTATGTGTGTATACATGTATCATATACATATGTGTATGTGTCATGACTATCCATATGTTTTTTTTATACCAGTGGCTACATTGTCCAATGTACTTGTCATTGTTTAGGATAATAGTGTGCAGTTTGGCTGCTGTTTCTTGCATGTTAAGTGACGAAGCAAGGAATCCCTCTTTGTAGATCTGAGCAAACAATCTTGTACATTGTTACAAAACTTGCTAGAAATGGAAGCCAAATTTACCTCTAATTACCATTCAACCTCAATACTTGACACAAAGACTCCTCTCTCCATACTGACACTGTCATTATGTCAAGGGGTTTTTGTCTTGCAAGTTATTCGGTGACCTCACTAGTGTTGGTGCCATGAAGAAAGCACCCAGTACAAAGTGGCTATCCTGGAGCTAAATGACAACCATTGTCTGGTACTATGCAATTAATGTAGAATTGGTAGTCTACATTATCTTAATATGATTCCAGATTTTTTCATTCGTTCAAGATCATTTTACTATTTTACTGATTTTATTTTGGCCATGCTAGAGCACAACATTTAAAAGTTTTTGTTGGTTATTTCAGCCACAGTGTTTAGGCTTGTTCATATTTTATCAAATCACAAAGTTCACTTAAGTTTTGAGTCAGATCTCTTTTGGGGAGTTACATCCCTTGAGAACATAAATGCCATAAGTTATTACTACTGTCCAACACACCAATTTTATACAGAACTGTGTGTGTGTGTGTGTATACACACATACACATATTTATGAAGAAGGCAAGTGGCCTAGTTGTTAGGCTGTTTCACTCACAATTGCATGATCATGGTTTCAGTTCTCAGACCATGTGGTGCTTTGTGCTTTTGAGAAAAATACTTCACTTCACATTGCTCCTGTCCATTCAGCTGTAAACAAATAACCATCCAATGGATCGGTGTCCTGTTGAGTGAGTATTATTGTGATCTCAGTCACTTTACACGCACCAAGAAAAACAGGTAGTCAGCCATACGAGTCCTAAGACTCAAGACAGTAATGCCCAGGGGTTGATTGTATGTATGTATGTTTCTTTGTATGTATGTTATTGTTTAGTTTTATTTCAAGGTTTCTTGCCAATAGAGAAAGAACCAGTTTCTGACCTAGATCCAAGGCTCCCTCATTGGAATTTCAACATCAACAACAGAGTATTTTTGTGTTTGTTTGTTTGTTTGTATGTATGTATGTATGTGCAGATTTGTATGTTTTATGTATGTATTCTCATGCATATAGTTGCATATCTAGACATGCTTGTATATATATTTAAATGATAAACTTCTGGAAAGTTTTACAGATTTTTACAGATCCAGTGATGGATTCAATCTGTAGTCTTCAAAGTAGCTTTCTCCTTTCCGGTTTTGAGAAGCTTAATTTCTCAAGATTGGTATTTAGGCAGTGTGTTACATATCCCAGGGCCCCAATAATTACAGGTATAAACCTGTACTTGTAATCTGGATAGAATAACTGCAGATTTCTCAATAGTTCATCATAGGTGTTCTCTTTTTCACTGATCTTCAGCTTTATGTCAACATCCACTATGGAGCTAATTTCCACAACTGTGCACAGTTTCTCTTCTCTATCCCAAATCAATATATCAGGTCTGTTGTTCTTATATTTAATTGAGGTCTTCACTAGGACATTCCACTAGTATTCTTTTTTATTATGAGTGGCTATGGCTTCTATGTATGTATGTTTATATGTATGTATGTATCTCCTCTACAGTTAACCCCCTGTTCTTGTCCCCTCTAAGTTACTTTAGCCTCAATGCCTGGTACAAAGCCTCCTCTCTCCATACTGCACCCTCATCATGTCAAGGGATTTTGTTTTGCAAGTTACTTGGTGACCTCACTTGTAGAGAATGTAATGTAATTGGTGTTAGGAAGTGCTCCCAGCTATAGAAACCTTATCAAAGCAGATACTGGAGTCCAATGCAATACTGGCTCATTGGATCCTTTCAAACCATCCCACCCATATCAACATGGATTATGGACATAAAATGATGATAACACACACACATACATACATACATATATGCATGCATGCTCACTCACTCACTCACACACACACACAAAGTCTGATCACAAAGGATCATGGCTAGTACAATAAAAAGAAAATAAGAACAGCTGAGCTCCCTTTGAGTGTTGGGCCCTCACGGAGGCAATGACCAAGACCTTTGGCGTTATGTTGTGCTTGAGAAGAAGACCCATCAAACCTAGCAAAATCACATCAGGCAAATTGGCACCCATGCCAGTAGCATGTAAACGCACCCTGGTGTCACACAAATGGCATCTGTGCCAGTGGCACATAAAAGCATCCATTACACTCTCGGAGTAGTTAGCATTAAGAAGGGCATCTAGCCGTAGAAAATTATGCCAAATCAGACTGGAGTCTGGTGCAGCCTTCCAGCATGCCAGCCCAACCAAACTATCCCACCCATGCCAGCATGGCCAACAGACATTAAAAGATGATGATGATATCAATTCAGCCTTTAATCTCCTTTGAAGTAGTCCTCTTCTAAAGCCACACACTTTATCCAGCATCATATCCATTGATGGAAGCATTCTTGGAACTCCTTTTTCTGGGATAGCAAGCAGCTTCCTTGTTGCACTCCTTGATGTCTTGAAATCTCGTTGACAGTGGGTCTACTACTGTGAAGACTGAGCATTGGTTTTGGGGTCATAGCTATAGATCCACAATTCAACACAATCAAAATCTTTTGTGGAATGGACACACAAGTGACAAAATATTAACCATTTCTTCAAAAAAAAAATGATTTTAAGAAGCTGCAAAAATCAATGTTGTTGTTTGTTCCTTCTCAAGCCATGCTTGGTTCAGAAGGGCCGGTTTTCCCGGTTTCATTGGCGTATAGGTTCCCCACCTGGACGGGACGCCAGTCCATTGCAGGTGAGATGCTAGATGCAGGAGGAAAGAGTGAAAGAAAGTTATGGTGAAAGAGTCAGCAGAAGTTCACCATTACCTTCTGCCGGAGCCGTGCAGAGCTTAGATGTTTCACTCATAAACACACAAATCACCTGGTCTGAGATTCGAACCCATGATCCCTCGAACATGAGTCCGCTGCTCTAACCTCTAGGCCATGTGCCTCCACTAAAAATCAATGTACTGGAACTTATTCATTTGAGTTTATTTCATTTACTGTTAAGACTCACATTGATGAAGACTCTTCAGTTTCTTGTATCAGTAAACTATATGCAGGAAATGTATCTCCCATCACATCAAAATCTCTCTTTCTTTTTCCTTTTCTCTCTCTCTCTCTCTCTCTCTCCAACCCCACTATCCTCACAGCTCAGCTCTCATATGCTTCTTCCTTGTATTATATCATAAACTCTGTTATCTTTCCCCCACTCTCTGTTTCATATTCTTCTGCTAACATTTCCCTGTTGTTTCTCTATTTTCTGAAGGTGGAGAAGACAGTATGAGTTTATGTTCGTTTGGAAGCCGTGCTGACCTGGACCGTCTCCATGAAGGCCCACTACCCACTTGGATCCAACAAGGAGAAGGTGTAATCGTCACGTCCTCTAAGGGATACTCTAAACCTGGAGTTGTTCAGTTTATTGGCACTGTTCACTTTGCTAGTGGAATCTGGATTGGAGTTGAACTAGACAATCCTGAAGGCATGTTAAATCTATTTATTTGTTGTATTGTATAAGTTTAAATGCTTTGCATTGCAAAAATTAGAATTTTTGAAATTTTTTCAGCTTTATATTATTTCGTAAGAGACAAGGTGAATGGTTAAGAAGTGCAGTTTTAAGTTCAATCCCACTACATGTCACCTTGGGCATATGTCTTCTACTATAGCCTCAGGCCAACCAATACCTTTTGAGTGAATTTGGTTGATGAAAGCCCACTATGTGTGTGTGTGTGTGCAAGTGCATGTGTGTGAATGCTTCCATCCTACATGAATTGCATGAAGAAGCACTGAGCTACATGTAGTAAAGTTTGTTGTCATTTCTCTGCCAGCAAATTATGTTCCAGTTCTGCACTTTTAAAAAACAGGTGAGGGCATCTGATTGTTAAACAATGTTTTGTGTCTGACCCATGCCAGCATGGTAAAACAGACATAAAAACAAACCAACAAAGTACAATTGCTGTTGTTTAGTTCAGCATCATCCCTCATTGAGCACGCTTGTGCTCTAAAGCATTCCAATTATGACCATCTCATCACCTTAGGAGTTTCTTTCTAAGACTCCATTGTCTGATACAATCCCATTTTGTTTAAGATGGTAGGGGTTGGTTTGTGAGAGATTTAGCTGCTAATTTTAGCAAATCAAGGGACAACACAGAGACTCCCTTTGATAACAGAACTGAGACATTGGGTGACATTAAGTGATGTACTGTTTGGATATTTTCGTGTCCCATGACTGATTCAACTGGAATGAAAACAGTTAACTCCATTATTGATTTTCATTCTAATCATTGTACCAGTAATTAACTCGTCCTTCAATTTGTGTGTTTTTCCATAAAAATTTCTTTTTTATCTATAGCTTTTTTTTTCTTTTTTTTTGTTCTAGGTAAAAACGATGGCTCAGTCAATGGTTCTCGTTATTTCAAGTGTCGTTCAAAACATGGAATTTTCGTGCGACATGATAAACTAATCTGGGACAAACGGCGTCGTAGCACAAAAAAAAATCAGTCAGGTTTGAGCAGCTACCATGCTAGCAACCGACGAAGTCTCGGCAGCTTAACAGCTGTCACTGGTTCCATTCCACTGTCACGTTCCAGCTCAAATCTTTCTGCTGCTGCTGTTGCTGTCTCAGTTGGTACTGGCAATGGAACCACATCTTCATCTTTGTCATCTACGGCTGGCACATCGCCATCTTCGTTCATGCGGCCAACTTCTGCAAGTTCTGCCAAGCGAAAATAACCATCTTCTTCCCTGTTTTATTCGGCTCCTCCCCATTTCACCTTTGTCTAACTTACCCAGCTCTTTATATTATACAAATATAACATGTCTGTCACCATCAAAGTGTGCCATAATGCTATTTAAAAACTACCAAACAACCAACCAACCAACCAACCAACAACCATGCCAGCAGCAATGATGATGATGATGACGACGATGACAACGACGACAACAACAACATCTGCAACTACAGTGATTGTTATTTCAATTGTGTTTACTCTCACACCTGATGAGTGAGGTAAATGACAGCAAATAACTTGATTGTCGGGATTTTAGAATGATTTATATTATTACATGGGGAGGTTGCATTGATCGCAGGAAGGAAGGTAATATTGCCTCTCCCTTGCTCACTTCTCTGCTCTTGGCTTTAGAAGAAGTGAAAGATATGGACCAAATAACTTAAATTAGCAGACACGCTTACCTTCTCTCTCTCTCTCTCTCTCTCTCTCTATCACTTTCACTCAAATGATTATGCTCTTTCTAATTTTTTTTCCCCAATATTTATTTTTTAAATTAGATTCATCAGGTGGCTCTGTTATTGTTGTTGTTAATATTGCTGTTTTTCTTCCCACTGGGCTCTTTATCTCCCTTCACATAATCATCATAGAAGGCTAATCATACAATGTGATTCTATTAATTCCCTTTCCAAAGAGAGTGTTTTCGTTTGTTTTTTTTTTTCTGTTGTTGTTGCTGTTTTATTATCATTATTATTACTATTATTATTATTATTATCATTATTATTATTATTATTATCAATATTTAAAATATATCATTATTACTATTATTATTATTATTGAGTTCTTGCTTTCATGTGCAGGAGCAAAGGGCCTTCCCTGAACCTTACCCTTATCACACAATTCTAACTTATCTTTTGAATTATTTACATGGGGGTATGGAAATTATGAAGGAAAGGAGGGGGGACATATTATTTTGAGTACATTGGCATGAATGTATGTGTGTTTCATTTTAATATACTAACACTATAAAACAGTAAAAGAACTGTCATTGTTGATGAAAAAACAATTTCTTTTGTTTTAGTTAACTGAAGTGGAAAAGCAAAACACGTTAGAAATTTAGCTTTTTTTGTTTCGTCTTGTTTTGTTTTTTTCCGCCCTTTGTTTCATTTTCGTTACAGATATTTCATAATGTTATTGAGCTTATTCTATACGTAGGCTTGCTCCCATCCCGATTCTTATGTTTTCATAACTGTTTTTTTTTTTCACCCTTTCATATTCTCGTTACTTTTTAAGCTTACCCCACAAAAAACAAATCTTGGACTCAGTTGTACAGCTGGCCAAGTCCGGATGGTTGTACAACTGCAGAAGACATATCATTTTGCTCATATATATATATATCTATGTATATGCTGATTTGTAATATTTAGCAGCTAGTCACGTTTTTGTTTGTTTTGTTTTTTTTAATAAATCATCTCACTTCATTAGCCATGAAAAATGCTAAATTTTTTCCTTTTTTTTTTCTTCCGAAATTTGTTACTGATAGCAACTATTATAGATGAACATTTTTTTTGTGTTGCTTATCATCATCATCATTACCAACCAAGCTGGTATTTAGTTCATTTTTTGTTTGTTTGTTTGTTTGTTTGTTTATTTATTTATTTTTTTTTTATTGTTTTCGTTTACTGTTCTTTCAACTTCTAAGCTATGTATTATAAATTGACCAATCTCTTTCTTAATCTATTTCCATAAAATGGTCCCCTCAGCTGTTTCCTTCGATTTGTTGTTTGATACCTTCTACAACAGAAGGGATCAAATTTGTATAAAAAACCAGCTGTGCTGCTGCTGCTGATGTTGATGACCACCAAGGTGACATATTTTTCCCTAACTAAGAACTCTCAGAACATCCATCTCCTTTCATTAATTCCTATTTATCATTTGTAGAGCATTACTACTGAGAGCTCAGTTTTGGCTTGTCTTTCAAATGGAAAACAATATTCCCTCATTGGCTTAGGGCTCATGTGTTGTACACTGAGACTAGCTTTTATAGCTATTTGATAGACTCATAAATTTATATATGTCTATGTATGTTTGCATATGTATGTATGTATGTATTATACACATACACACACACATGTATGGATACATACAGAATCCCCCCCCCCAACTACTACTACTACCACCACCACCACCAAATTTGTTTTTAGTAAATACATATGTAAATACATATCTACATTCCAATTGCACCTTTCTTTTCATGTGTGCTAGTATATATGAATATGACATACCGGCACACCAACCTTCAATGGCAATCTCCCTTTGCACTCACTCACTCACTCAATATAGCTTTTAACCCCTTAACTATCTGAGGATCTCTCAACTTTATTTCTTCAACTAGATTAGACACTAACCAATATAAGATCTATCTTCTGAAAAATCCCTCATCAATTTAAAATTGTTTCAACTGCCCTGAGGGTAGTAGTAAACTTTATATGATTATAATCTTGCGATTGTTATTTTTGTTTCAATTCCAAGTTAATTTCCCTTTTTTTTAAAAAAAAAAAAAGAGCAGTAATAATTATTAATTATGAAGAAAAAAATACATATTTTATTTGAGATTGGAACAGCTCATCAAATATATATGATATATATAATATAAAACATACCTGGAATTGAGTTATTCTTTAAAAAAAAATGCATTCATTAAAACCATGTGAGTTTTCTAATACAAAAATATTCACATCTGTTGAGAACTAATTACAAAATAATCAAACAATTAGAAAATTCATTAATCAAATGATATTAAAAAAAACTGTCTAGAACAGAGAGAATTCCCTTCATGTTAATTTTATTTTGCTATTATTTTGAGCCCCAAATTACAGTAGCCTTCTCAGGAACTGTACGTAGTCACTGCTGACTGGAGCTTTGTCCATGTCTGTTCAACTGTTTGCTCATCTCAAAGAAAATCTACTTAGCATGCACAATTCACCAGAAAGTTAATTTTTTCTATGTACATATGTATGTATGGACGGATGGATAAGATGGGTAGGGTGTACTACATAGTTGTAGGAGAAGTCAAAATAAGTTAATAACATACTACTTGACTTTATGAACTACCTTTAAAAAAAATAGGCAAATTTTAACTTTATGCTTTTGTTATTATTTTTAATGATAAAAATAATGATAATAAGTAGGATGTGGTGAGCTGGCAGAAATAGCATGCCAGATTAAATGCCTGATAAAATCTCATCTCACCTTTCTATATTCAGAGTTCAAATCCCACCACGAATATACTTTGCTGTATATTCCCTCTTTGGGAATCAATAAGTACCAGTTATAAACTGGTTTCTTCAATTGCCTATATTTTCCTCCCCTACAAAATTGGCCCAAATACCTAAGTAAGAAATTATTATTAATAATAATTAAGCTGACAATGATAGTAATTTATTATCATTGTGATTGAGCAATTTATAATCTTATTGAACAAAAATTTAAATAAATATTTCTGTATTCTGAAATTTTTGACAATATATTCACCGCTAATTTCCTCTAAATCACATGGATTTCGTTTTGTGACACAAATAAGCAAGATTTAGATTCTACAAGCTTCCAATTTCTGCTAGATTCTGTTTGAATGTTGGTGTGATTTTAATTTGGATTAAAGATGAACAGGTTTAAAATAAGATAAGGTTAATCTTTTGATGTTGTATTTATTATTTTTAAAATTCTTGAAAAGAGAAATGTAAATTGTGGAATTTGTTGTTGATTCTTTTCTTCAGTTAGAAAATTGTATTTAATTTACTTTTAGATGATACACCGAAATCTCTCTTAGCACATATCATAAACTCAATTAAACATGAATAGTGTTGTAACATTAAAGTTTGGTTTTTTTGAAGTTATTTATTATAAAACTTTCATCTTTCGCTAACACTCAAATCTTTGTCTATTTAAAATTCTCAATGATTTTTTTTTTTCTTTTTGATAATAAGACTTGTTTATTTGAGTGATTATTAATGGGACCAAAACAAGTTTAGCTAAGGCTTCTCTTATTATCTGTATAGTTAGCTTATCAACAACTCAACATTTGACTGCAGAAACCATACACTATACCAGAAACTAATTTACTCAATGAAAAAAAGACATTTTTAATAATAGAAAATGTATTTATTTGATTAGATTATATAATTGCTTTCAAACTATCATCATCTCTGTAAGCTCCTTACAAAACATAGAATGGTTTAGTTTAATAGGATAATTGATGAGACTAAAATTTTTGATTTTACCAATGAAATACAGTAAGCTAAAAATCTGTAAAAGTCTGTGTTGGCTTTCCTTTTTCTCTTGTGTTTCAAGAATTGGCATATTTATTTCTTATATTACAGCTACATAGTATTTAATAATGTGCTTTGAACTGGGAACCAAATTATATTTTTTATTTGTTTGAAGATAGTGAAAGCAAAGCAAAAAACGGACTGCCATATACAATTGAAGCTTCTAGCAATTTCAGTTCTTATAAAGTTATTTGGTTCCTGTTTTAATCTTGAACATATAAATTTATCATTGCAAACTAGGTTCTGTGTTCAATCAAGCAGCATTTCTGTTAAGACCTGATTACAATAGCTTTTTAATTCTAAAATTATTGTTTAAAAGTATTGACTGTATAAACTCTTTAAACTAAAAATGCTTTTTAGCTTTAAAAATAATCTATAATTTTCACCTGCCCATTGCATCGAGGTAAGAAGCTTTATCAGTAATTTGATAATTTCGGTATTAAAGAAAGGTGTCCTATCTTGCATTAAAGTTGATACAAGTAAATCAATTGTTTGGCTGTGTGTGTATGTGAGTATATTGGTTCCAATAAGACAGATACCAATATTACTCTTCTCTCTCTCTCTCTCTTTCTCAGTGTATTTCCACAGCAGAGCAACCTACACATGTACATAGACATTGGTTGTGAGACTGTGATCATGCTGCAGCAGGACTGACTAAAAGCAGCCTGCTGTGTAATTGTGATCTTCCTAAGGTATAAACTGAATCAGATGCATGCTCTTAAAGGTACCAGCTCTTCAAGCAGTTAATCTTAGCTTCAGCAAGAAATTAGTTCCACTGTCGAAATGATGGGAAGCAGTTTTATTTGTTTATTTATTTGAAAGGGAGATCATTATTTATTTATTTATTTATTTATTTATTTCAATTTATTTATTTTGCTTTAATATTTTCTCCCAACTGCTTCCGTTTTTCTCTAGCAATGCACCCACATCAGTTATATAT
>NC_068984.1:18619694-18631135 GCF_001194135.2 Octopus bimaculoides
CTGTGATCCTCTGCCTTCTACGAAGGTTGTACTAGTTCATGTAGGAGATTGTAAGAACTTTCATTTCAGAATGGCTCCTTTCTCTTGCAGCTTCTGTCAGTTTAAAGAAAAAAAAAAAAAAAAACTTTCCTGAGACTTTTCTGCATCAAAGAAGTCTTTGTTTTAATTAAAATTGCTTAGTTAAAATATTAATTTTTAATTTTTTTTTTTTTAACCTTTAGACAGTCTATAAATTTGCAGGCAGATTCTGTAATTGTGATCGTTTCTCCACCCCTACCCCCTCGCAAGACCTTCATGACATAGTACAACTTAAGGCCAATGCAACACTGATAGAGAAGAAACTCAACAAAAACTGATGCTACTTCAAAGGACTTTGTTTTGCACCTTTTGTTTATCTAACAATTAATGAGTATAGACAAATTTGGTTCCAAACCCAGGCCACAGATCTCAACATCTCAAAAAAAAAAAAGACAACAAAATTAAATAAAAAGTCTAGGCTCTACTTCATATTTGACTTTAACCTTTAACAAAACCCTTCATCTTTGATTGTTCAGTTTCCTTGTATCCCTTTATTAAATCTGGTTTAAAAAACAAAGTTGTTCAAAAATGTGAATAAATTGCTCACTTAGAGATTGTTGTATTCATTGACTTGTTTTTCTTTTTTTTCCCTGGTTCAGGTATCTTCTTCCACTTATTTTCAGTCACTGTGGCCAAACTGGGGCACCAACTTGAGGGTTTAGAGTGATCATGTCGAAATATTTGCAGATCAACACGAGATGAAGTGTTTTGCTCAAGAACATGATGCACCACCCAGCCCGAGAATTGAACCCACAATCTAGAGTATAACACCTAACCACTGGGCCACATACCTTCTCTATGTGCTTGTGTTTATATATATACACAAATCAATCCTGGTGCTTATTCTATCAGTCCCTTTTGCTGAACTGCTAAGTTATGGAGGACATAAACCAACACCAGTTGTCAAGTGGTTGAGGAACAAAGGCATACATGACAGGCTTCTTTCAGTTTCCATCTACCAAATCCATTCACAAGGTTTTGGTCAGCACAGGGCTACAGAAGATACTTGTCCAAGGTGTCACACAGCAGGACTGCACCCAAAGCAGTGTTGTTGGGAAGCTACAACTATGCTTTTATGTATGTGTGTGTATTAATATAGTCCCTTGAATCTGAGAAAGACAGTTCTGCAATTTCTTGCTGAGCAACCTCCACAGATAATTTGTTTATGGTGATCAAATGTTTGCATTTGATCACTATAACTGTACAGGTTGAAATAGCTGCAGATCAACATGAGATGGAAGTGTTTTGCTCAAGAACACAATTCACCACCCAGTCCAGGAGTTGAACCCACAATCTAGAGCGTAGCACCTCTAACCACTAGGCCACATACCCTCACACACACCAATCTCACCACTGCTTATTGATTAACTTGTAACTATTTATTAGAATGAAAAGAAACAATGTCATTTAATAAATTTAGCCCAAGCATTCACAAAGCAAAAACACTTGTTAATTTCAGCTTTTCTTCAATTTTATTTAAAGAAACAAGAACAAATAAAAAAAATTTACAAAATTGAGACTTTTTTTTTTCCTTTTCCAATATAATTTAAAATACATTTTATCCTTTATTTTTTTTATTATCCTTGTTTCTGTAACACATGAGAAAAATCAACACAACATTGCTGCCAACATCTTACAAAAGATGTAAGCAAGCTTACAAATACTACATGGATAGACAACATATCCGAATGAAATAGGGGGGAAAGGGGGGGAAAAAAAAAAAAAAGAAAGAGTAATCGGGACAGGCATGCTTAATTATAAAGTCAATTTGGTTTGCAGCAGGATTGAAAAGAAAGCTTTCCCAACAAAATACCAAAGTTGATCAGATCAGAAACATCTTGTACTTTTTGTCAGTTTTCTTTCTCTGTTTTCTTTTTTTATCTTAAGGCTTTATATTATCTTTTCTGACTTTTTTTATTTTCCATATTTATATGTTAATAAACTCACACACACACACATGCACACAGAGAAAAAAAATATTCACAATTTAACATATAGGAAACACAAATCGGTGGCAAATTAGTACTTTTAAAAAATAAGTGTTCAATATATATATATATTTATTCCACACCGACCGACTTCCAAAATTTAAAAAAAAAAAAAAAAAATCACTGGTTAACCAACAATTATAGAAGGCAACCAGACTCATCTCCACAAGGAAAAATCGTTTTTAAAAAAAAAAAAAAACCTGATCTTATCTGGAATATTCCAATAAGGTGAGAAAGCAAAGCAGAAATAGGTTTACGATAATACTGCTGCAAATGGTATCTCATGTGAGTGAGATGGCAATGGTCAGCAGAAAATAAGAAAACCTTGGAGTTCATATTAAATGAACCTGCTTAACAGCAGCCAAATGATACATATATATATATATGAGAGTATGTATAAATCCAGTAATGTTTGTATGGAGGGTAAATGGTGGAAAGTTAATGTGACATAACAGTTGTTCCATTTTGTTTTGATGTATCATTTACAAGCTACAGCAGCAATGCAGAGATAATAATGCATGAAGCAGACTTCTGAGTAGATGAGTTTTGGGGGATTTTTATTTTTCTTTTCTTAATTCAAGGTAAGGCAGTGCAGTGTCTCAATCCAACCAGAACCTCCAGGCAGGTCCTTCCAAATGTATTTATGATTTTCACTGTCTGAAGCATTAAAAGTGAGGAGTACTCGTTCTTCCTCAGTATAATCACATGTAGCATTCGTCACCTGGAAAATAAGAAAAAAAGCTAACATCATAATTGAGAAATAACTTGAAAGCCAAAACATTGAAGATACGCATTATAATAAATCTCACCATAGGAGTGGCTGTGTGGTAAGTAGCCTGCTTACAAACCACATGGTTCCGGGTTCAGTCCCACTGCGTGGCACTTTGGGCAAGTGTCTTCTGCTATAACCTCGGGCTGACCAAAGCCTTGTGAGTGGATTTGGTAGACGGAAACTGAAAAGAAGCCAGTCATACATATGTATGTCTGTGTTTGTCCCCCCCAACATCTTTTGAAAACCGATGCTGGTGTGTTTATGTCCCCATAACTTAGCAGTTCGGCAAAAGAGCGATAGAATAAGTACTAGGCTTACAAAGAGTAAGTCTTGGGGTCGATTTGCTCGACTAAAGGCGGTGCTCCAGCATGGCTACAGTCAAATGACAAACAAGTAAACGAGTATATTTGATAGTGTATCTTTGTGAGTGGATCGGATTGCCTCTGTTCAGTCCACTGCAGGACAAAGGCTTCAGCATGTTCTCTAAACCAATCACAGTCTGATGTGGAGGCTGTGAATTTGAGCTTGAGATCATACTGCTTTGATGAACCAACTCTGCCACACTGGCTCAACATTGCTCAGCAGAGGGGTGCAGCTTTTTTTTTCTTTTCTTTACCCAGGTGGAGTTGCATCCTGGTAGGTAGCAAATTGGCTGAGTGGTTAGTGTGCTGGACTTGCAGCATATATATATATTCTAAATTCAAGGCCAACTTTGCCTTGCATCCTTCTGGGGGGGTCGAAAGTACCAATCCAGGGCAATGGAACTAAAGCATCAGATGAGATGCCTTGTGGTGTTTAGTTTTTCTTCTTTTTTGAAGTGCAAAATCATACCATGGTCAACTAAGGTGGTGCACCACACCCATCTAGCCCTTGTGTACCCTTAAAGCAGAGGAATCCTGCCGTTGCAAGCCTCCACACCAGATCTTCGGATATCTTCCACCTTTCCTCCAGACTAACCAAGAGCGAAAGAAAGAGAAAAATAAAATGTCCATCTTCACTCATACTCACAACTCCCTTCTTATAATCATGCTTATCCACTAAAAAAAAAAAAACTAGAAAATATATGACAATGAAGCTGCACAGTAAAAATGAACTAACTTTATAAGTGTTGCATTGGCCTAGTAAAGAGGAATTACTCTTGACTGGATATCCACCAAGCTTTCTGAATGAGTAACAGCAACAAAACTTGTTTTCAGATATACATGAACCTCATTAGCCACAAGATCTTGCAACGTAATCATTTACATCACACTACACATTTAGTGGGGGTGTGGTGGTGGAATTTAATACATTTTATGTTTATGTTACATATGTGCATGCATTTTATGCAATTTGAGCCACAGGAGTGGCTGTGTGGTAAGTAGCTTGCTTACCAACCACATGGTTCCAGGTTCAGTCCCACTGCGTGACACCTTGGGCAAGTGTCTTCTACTATAGCCGACCAACACCTTGTGAGTGGATTTGATAGAATAAGTACTAGGCTTACAAAGAATAAGCCCTGGGGTCAATTTGCTCGACTAAAGGCAGTGCTCCAGCATGGCCGCAGTCAAATGACAAACAAGTAAATGAGTATTTATTTAAAGTAGCCATCTATCTACCATGCTTAATATATAAAAGGTAAAAGGGTTAAGACCCCCTTTGGTCATGAATGACCATGGAATTGCACCTAGAAAGTTACCCTCCAAGGTACAAGTCCAGACAAGGTTGTTTATGGAAGACCAGCAGTACCCATGCATAACAGCCTCCCCTCTCCATGCCACTGATGTTATCCAAGGGAAAGGCAAAAGCCAATACAACTTGGCACTAGTGATGTTGCAACTCGAGTGAACTGGACTAATGTGAAATAAAGTGTCTTGCTCAAGAACACAACACACAGCCCAGTCTGGGAATTGAACTCACTACCTCATGATTGTGAGCCCAACGTTCTAACCACCGAGCCATGCACCTTCATCATCATTGTCGTTTGACATCTGCTTTCCATGCCAACATGGATTGGATGGTTTGACTGCAAACTGGCAGGCCAGGAGACTACGCCAGGTTCCAATCTGATCTGGCAAGGTTTCTACAGCTGAATGCTCTTCCTAATGCCAACCACTCTGAAAGCGTAGTGGATGCTTTTTACATGTCCCCGGCACAGGAGCCAGTGAGGTGGCACTGGTTTCAGCCACACTTGAATGATGCTTTTTTATGTGCCAGTCAGGCAGCACTGGCATCAACTGCACCACTTAATGTATACACACAGTCAATAAGCCAGTTATACTGCAGTATTTGTCCTCAGATATCATCTCTTATGGACATGCTGTTTTAAAAACACAAATATCAGGAAGACGGAAAGTTGTAATTTACCATATTTACTTGTGTATAAGTCCACAGCTGCCAGTGAGAGAATTTTGACCCTTTTAGGTCTTTTCAAAGGCACACACTTGAATTTCTGTTTCTCTGATATTGACTGCATTTTTATCATAGCAAGACAAATTACCACAAGAACTGGCCTATCAACAGTACGTATACATTACATATCCTATATAGATGGCTATTAGACAGACATGTGCTGAATAACTTAGTTGTAAAAATGTCCAAAAGATACATGAACAGAATACAAACCAGTTTTTGCTCCATCTGAACTTAAGGAAACCAATAATTTACAAAATGAGTATATCAACAAAAACTTTCAAAATGAAACGTTTAAAGTTGTTATATAAAAATGTTAAAGTAATACAAGTAGCAACATTTCACAACTGTGAATTCAAATACTTTATAGGAGCCACTGTTAATCAGAGTTGACCACTGGTCTGCATTTGTAGACCAATGTGCAGACTGGGCCAATGTTATCTGTGGAAGAACAGCTATTTCCCTCTCCACACCAATTTTGTACAGGGAAAATGCTGCCACAGGGAAGAGCAGTGGGAGCACCACCTTGAGGAAATTTTAGTTGAATGAATCATTCCAAGTACTCTTTTTTTTTTTTTTTTTTTTTTTTTTTTTTTTCTAAGGCCGGTACTTAATCTATCATTCTCTTTTGCCAAACCACTAGTTATGGGGATGTAAACACACCACCAGCAATTACCAAGACATGGTGGGCAACAAACATGGATATATATTTAGATGACAGGCTTCTTTCAGTTTCCATATACCAAATCCACTCACAAAAATTTGGTCAGTGCAAGGCTATAGTAGAAGACACTTGCCCAATGTGCCACACAGTGGGACTGAACCCAGAACTATGTGGTTGGGAAGCAAGCTTCTTACCTCACAGCTGTACCCGATATGTTATTTTTTTTTTTTTTATCAACCCAACAAAAGGATGAAGGATTTGAATTCCAAGCAAAGAGAGAACAAATACTGTGAAACATTTTGTCCACTGCTCTAACAATTCTGCCAGATTACCGTCTTTCAAAGACTTCCACACTTTTGTTACCGTATCTCTTGAAATACATAGACTTCATTTCAATTGATTTTGAAAATAATGGAGAATTTATTAAAATAACTGTCGCTATTAAGCTGGTGTTTGGAACATAACTGACATGAAGTTTTGATGGGAAATTCTACTTTAGTTCACTTTAAAACAGGAAGCTGATATTTATACAACCAAGAATGGCCTCAAGCAATTTGGTTTCAAAAGAGTTAAACAAGACTATGAATATTACCAAGATCAAATTCTAACCAACAAATTTCAGTTATTCAATAGCCAACAAAATGTGTAATTAATATTCATGAGCAGACATTCATCATCATCATTTTAATGTCCATTTTTCCATACTTGCATGGGTTAGACAGAACTTGTTGAGACATTTTCTATTGCTGGATGCCCTCCTTGTCACTTACTCTTATCTGTTTCCAAGCAAGGTCATATTTCTCTGTGGCGTGACATGTTTTCCTTAGAAGACTAGAACACCACTTGTATGCTAGTAATGTGCTCATTCACAGCCATCACATCATCACTTAACATCCATTATCCATGCTGGCATGGGTTGAATGGTTTGGCCAGGACTGGTAAGCTGAGGGGTTGCACCAGACTCCAGTCTGACTTACCATGGTTTCTACAGCTGGATGCCCTTCCAACACCAACCACTATGAAAGTGTAATGGGTGTTTTATATGCCAGTTGCATGACACCAATATCTGCCACAACTACGATTTCACCTGGCTTGAGGGGTCTTTTTCTCAAGTGGGTTTTCTCACAACCAAAAACTACATGCTTGAGGAACAAGCTTCTAAACTACACATCAATGCCTGCATCTATTAACCACGCTTGGACCTACTTACTATATTTTATAGAAATTTCAGAATTCTATTAGAAATTGAAAGAAAGAGAATGACATGAAATATCTCGGTTTTACATTTTTTTTCCAATCTAATTACAATATTTACAATATCTTGGGCAAAGTGTTTTTAATTAATGTACACTGAAGACTACAAAATTCATCCTGGGTTGAGGACAGAGTTATGAGGTGATATAGAGGGATATCTACTACTTTTAATGAGCTGAAAATATCAAATTTTAAAGTATTAACATTTAAGTTGAAACCTAATTTTATGTAAGAACCTGTTATGTTCCAAATCTAATTAATGGAAAAAATTATTTTATGAATTCTGTCACTGTTTCTATCATCATACTTGTTCTATCATATTTTCACCCGATTTTGCTATCTTTATCATCACTATTATCTATTCACCCCCTCAGTCATCTTGCCTTGAACAGAGACAATCAAGGGAGAGAAGGCTCTTTATTCTTGCCAAGAGCAAGACAAGATATCTAATGCACCTAGTACACTCTGCAAACTGGTTGGTATTAGGAGGGACATCCAAATGTACAACCCATGCTAAAAATGGAATGTATGAGTGAAACATGGTCCTGCTGCCTTATCTCGGACAGAAACTGAATAACCAGTGACTTCAATTGTGACAGCCGGTCCAGCCCATATCAGCATGAGCATGAAATAATGATTATGAATCTCATGTATTTTGACTGATTCTCAAAATCAATCGAAATACATAAGGACTGTAGTTCATAAAAAATATGGTCACAAAAGAGTTTAACCTTTCCAACCCACAAAATATTCTACATCATTCTACCATACTGTTATTCGGTGCACAGTAAAAGAAAGTAAGTAGATTACCACTAAATAACTAATGTTCACAGCACCAATGCACAATTCAGTGACTCCATCCAATGCAGTTGGCTTCAGCTTTCACTATTATGCCAGTGATTTCACCTGAGTTTTACAGGTGTAAACCCTTCCCATCATCATCATTCACAGAGATGGCATGAGCCATGAATATTTATTGCACACACACACTGGTGCTCCATCGATTACAACAAAGGTTCCAAATGACCCGATTGACAGAATAGCTTGCTTGTGGAATAGGCGCAGGAGTGGCTGTATGGTAAATAGCTTGTTTACCAACCACATGGTTCCAGGTTCAGTCCCACTGCATGACACTTTGGGCGAGTGTCTTCTACTATAGCCTCAGGCCGACCAAAGCTTTGTGAGTGGATTTGGTAGACGGAAACTGAAAGGCGGTGAGCTGGCAGAAACGTTAGCAAGCTGGGCGAAATACTTAGCGGTATTTTGTCTGCCGTTACATTCTGAGTTCAAATTCCGCCAAGGTCAACTTTACTTTTCATCCTTTTGTGGTCAATAAATTAAGTACCAGTTACCCACTGGGGTCAATGTAATCGACTTAATCCCTTTGTGTCCTTGTTTGTCCCCTCTATGTTTAGCCCCTTGTGGGCAATAAAGAAATAGGAAACTGAAAGAAGCCCGTCGTATATATGTGTGTGTGTGTGTCTGTCTGTCCCCCCCCACTACCATCACTTGACAACCGATATTGGTGTGTTTATATCCCCGTAGTTTAGTGGTTCGGCAATAGAGACCGCTAGAATAAGTACTAGACTTACAAAGAATAAGTCCTGGGGTTGATTTGTTCAACTAAAGGTGGTGCTCCAGCATGGCCGCAGTCAAATGACTGAAACAAATAAAAGAGCAAACGGCTGAGCATTCCACAGGCACATGTACCCTTAACGTAGTTCTCAGGGAGATTCAGTGTGACAAGGCTGGCCCTTTTGAATTACAAGTACAATTCATTTTTGCCAGCTGAGTGAACTGGAACGACATGAAATAAAGTGTCTTGCTCAAGGACACAAGGTGCCATCAGATACAAAAATAGCAAATTCCAAGAGAAAGATATTTAGAGGGTTTAAAAAGAAACCCAATACATTTAGTAACACTCCTAATTTCAATAAGGAAATTTAAGACATGAAACAATGATTCAGTTTAACTCTTTTTAAATCCAACCACCTGAAACCAGCCTTGATTCTACAATACAACCTTCTAGAGATTTAAATGAAAACCTTCCATCAAAATTTCTTACAAACATGTTCCAAACAGCAGCTTAATAAAGACAAAGTTATTTCATTAACTTCATTATTTTCAAAATTAATTGAAACAAAGTATATTTTAAAAGAAATATAGAAACAGAAGGGTAAAAGAAATACTGAGAGGTAACATGGTTAAAATATGTTAAAGTCAGTTACTTAATGATTGTGGAAAGCTGATAGTGTTCAGAATGTAAACAGTGGTAAGATGATAACAATGATCGCCTGGCCAAACAGAAGTAGATGTATATCATTTCAAACAAACATATTCTGATGAATGGCTACTTGTAGTGCCGCACTTGTATTATAACCTATGAAGCTCTACTCATCTTACATTTTGAAGCTACAAATGATTACAGGAAATATTGTTCTAAATCTGAGATGATTTATTTCGTCTGGCCTGAGGAAAATAGCAAAGATTCACTTTTGATAAATGACAACAAAACCCATGTTTGGAAATGTTGGTATTGTGATGCTTTAAAGCAAATTATTGAGGAAGAATCCCCTACTTCATGTATGAGGTCTATATAAAAAGAAATTAAAGTCAAAAAGCATGCCAACCAGACATTTATGAGTGACATAATAATCTAATAATCAGTCTAATAATAGGCACATCACACTACATCAGCCACTAATTTTAGACTAATAGCACACGTTTAGTGCACTTGGTATTTTATCAGAATTTGAACAATGAAGAATTTGGAAGACCATTTCAAATTTAGGAAGACTGACAGAGATTATTCTAATGTTGCAACAAGCCTAATGAGAGGATTAAATGCAATGACACAAGTGGTACCACATATTTTAAAT
Organism: Octopus bimaculoides; assembly: GCF_001194135.2. Taxonomy (NCBI): domain Eukaryota; kingdom Metazoa; phylum Mollusca; class Cephalopoda; order Octopoda; family Octopodidae; genus Octopus; species Octopus bimaculoides. The sequence goes on from NC_068984.1 coordinate 18,629,721, forward strand.
AAGGAAGAACATCCAAAGGGAATCCCAAATTCAGACAACCTTCCATGACAGAGTCTAGCAGATTTGTATTTCCATCTACCAAATTTCACTTACAAGACTATTTCAAGCTATAGCAGAGGATACTTGCCCAAGTTGTTACACAACTGGCCCAAAGCCCAGACCACATAACTATAATGTAAGCTTCTTAACCTCAGTCACATCTGCACCTATATACATAAAGAGATTAACACAAAATGGGCAACAATGGAAATTGTTTAGCCTCAAGTAAAATCAGATTGTGCAGAGCTGTAATTAAAGGTATCCCACCTGCGTAAGTAAAGTCCATCTCAAGTACTAAGACTCATAAGGTCATTTACACATGTTTCCATATGAAATGAAGTGTTTTTTCTCCAGAACATAATACACTGGCTGATCTAGGGAGTGCAATACACTACCCACTAGGCTACATGTCTTCACATTCCAGCTGTGGCCATCCTGTATGTTCTAGAGACATCAGGGTAAACACCACATCCCCTGGTCAAGTCCGAGCAAGGTTGTTTATGGAAGACCAATAGTCTCCCCTTCTCCATGCTACCAATATTGTCCAAGGGAAAGGCAAAGGGGCCAATACAGCTTGGCACCAGTGACATCGCAACTCATTCTTACAGCTGAGTGAACTGGAGCAACATGATATAAAGTGCCTTGCTCAAAAGCACAACACACAGCTTAGCCCGGGAATCGAACTCACTACCTCATGATTGTGAGCCTGACACTCTAACCAATGAGGAATGTGCCTTCACTATTGGAAATGAATGACACCTAGAGGTATCATGGACTATATTATCTAACGTAAATGCTCCCCCACTGGCTCTGTACTTCAAAAGTTGCTTTTAATGTATAAATAATTTAAGTGATATGTAAACAGACAATTTAATTCATCAAATATGGAACCAAGATATAAACACATTTGAAATCAAAATCAAATTCAAACAGTTGAAGGTGCCAGCTGTGTGATTAAGAAGTTCCCTTTCCAACCAAGTGGTCTCCAGTTTGGTCCCACTAAATGGCTCCATAGGTAGGTGTCTTCTACTATATACCTAAACCAACCAAAACCTTTTGAGTAGGTTTGCTAAACAGAAACTGAAAGAAGTTCACTGTGTGTATGCATGTGTGTGGGTGCCTCCTTGCCTAGACATCATGTTATAGTTGTAAACGAGTATCACCATCATACAAGCAGTGCTACTCACTTCCAATCTTCCGTGAAAACATGTTTGGTCATGAGGAAATACAGTAGTACCTTGGTTTTCAAACACCTCTGATCACGAATAAATTGTGCTATATATATCATCATCATCATCATCATCGTTTAACGTCCGCTTTCCATGCTAGCATGGGTTGGACGATTTGACTGAGGACTGGTGAAACCGGATGGCAAC
>NC_068984.1:18632451-18647143 GCF_001194135.2 Octopus bimaculoides
TATATATATATAAAGCACAATTTATATGTAATCAGAGGTGTTCGAAAAACCAAGGTACTACTGTAATACTTTGCTTGGACACAAGTGAGAGCTGGCAACAAGAGGGGCATCTGGCTATAGAAAATCTGCTTCAATAAACTCTAATGTATGTAATTAGAAAAGTGGACAATACAATTTTCTTCTCAAAATATCAAGTTGAAAATAGATTTCTTACAAAAAAAAACCAAACAGTCAGACATCATTCATGAAAAGCAAATATACTTACAGAAGCTGCCCATAACTTTGCACTTTCATTAACATGCTTCATGAGACCCAAGCAGATTCCACCAATATCATCAGTACCATTTGTATCAAAACAGTGGTTTTTCACATGAGGTGACTTTACTGGATAATGTCCAAATGCAATTTTTCGACCATCAACTCTGAAATAAAATAGGATATTTTATGAAACAATATTTGATAATATAAAAGACACATAGGCATATTAGATACATCCCAATTTCAGCAGTGCATATTTAAGGAGAAAAAAATGTTTAGTGAATTAAAGCATGTAATATTTAAAACAATCAAGGCAACAAGCTGGCAGAATTATTAGCATGCCAGGCAAAATGCTTAGTGGTATTTCAACTGTCTTTACCTTCTGAGTTCAAAATCTGCCAAGGTCAGCTTTGTCTTTCATCCTTTTGGGGTTGATAAACTAAGTACCAGTTGAGCACTGGAGTCAATTTAATTGACTTACCCAGTCCCTAAAACTGCTGGCCTTGAGCCAAAATTTGAAACCAATATCTAAAGCAATCTAGCAGTACATTACAAAAGTTCCTTAGCTATAGCAGAAAACATTACTGTATATGAAAAACTAAGTTAGCAGTACAGCTAATCATGAAGTAAGAAATCACAATAGAGGAAACATCTGCCATGATTACAGTAACATACAGGAATACATTTTATATAAAAAGCAAGTTTCCACTACAGTTGAACATAAACCAAAACATATTAACAAAAAATTTAATCGTCTTCTAAGCCAGAAAAATCTTTATCAAATCCTATGACCTTGTCAACTTCACATATAGGATCCAGAGAGACTTTTTAAGATATTTTTTTTTTTTTTTTACATAGAAAAAAGTGCATCTTATATGCCATAACTTTATTATGCCATATGGTTAAGAGGTGTTGTTCTTATGGAAATCAAATTTGAATGCTATGGTATCCATACAGTTCCAATAATTTACACTTTCTCTTATAATATGTAGTGATATAGCATTAGGTATCTACATTTTAAGAAATAAGTTTTACGAATTTGTATTGCAAGATTCTTATTAAAACAAATATTGTTATATTTTGGCATAGTCGTTGTTATTGTTGCCAAAAACACACCCACTATATATTCGTTCTTCAGTCGTTTATTACCGCTCTTATTTTAACTGATGTCCATTGTCTGGAAATCTTTTGTCAAACATCTGTGACCTCTTCGGCGACACTTTCCATCCTTGTGTATCCTCCTTCTCTACTTATCTCATTCTATTCTTGGACATCAGTTAAAATAAGAACGGTAATAAATGAGTGAAGAACGAATATATAGTGTTTGTTTATTTGGCAAAAATCTTTTTAAATGACCGTCCCAAAATATAACAGTTTTACAAATGTTTAACATAAGTTAAATTTTGAAGTAAGTTTTCATTCATGATTTAAGCCTTTAGCATTCAGATTACTCTGTCGAATGCAATGCTTACTTATTCATACAGTTTTGAAATAATAATAATAATAATGTTGTTGGCATCCTTTTGTTTCGGGAGACAATGGAGTTTCGCATAAACTAATCCAGTCTGGTTTTTACACTTCATGTCCTCTCCAGTTTTATGCAGGCCTGGGCTAGATTTAAGAAAATCCTGGGTAGCCCAATCGTCAGGATTCCTCTCTCGACCTTGCAGACATAGACCAAAGGAGTGCAGAGCATTACGTTTGGCATCAGCTTGGTTGCAGGAGCTGCCAGAAGAGTGTCGAGTTGAACACTAAACCGCCTACGGGGCTCCACTCCGGATTTCTTTGAAGGTTGTCTCCTTTCCGTAACCCTGGATAGGGGCCCATACCGGGTAGCAGTAATAATAATAATAATAATAATAATAATGCATACATTTCATAGCTTCAAAATTTCAATGACATGATTGCTTACTTGTGGAATGACATTGAAGGGCAGATATAAGAGACCAGGTTAGGTTAGTTTTAAAGTAAAACAGGCAGAACATTTGTGTCAGATATGGCTGTGCCAAAGATTAACACGGAGTACAACTACATCACAAGCTCTTGAATGGCGATTCTGCAAGTTCATTTGATATGTACATGAAAGTAATAAACTCAAGTGAATATAGAGATAAATGTATTATTTTCCAAAAGTTTTTCTATCCAACAAAGTAATTTTAAAACAAAATAATCAAAAACAAAGACATGAAATCTTTCAGAAAATAAAAAAACTGTTGACATTAATTCCTTCATAGAACTGTTCATGAACTAATAAAACATAAAGTCAAGCAATTACAGTCTCCAAAAACTGCTTCACACTACAAAAAGTCAGTAGTTCCAAAGATACTAAACAACAATAACAAACACAAGGCTCTATTGTACACAAATGAAATAAGAAAAGAAACGCTTGCCAATAATGAAGGCATTACTGTATACTGTTTCACTTTCTGCAATATTTATATGCTTATATATACATGTCCCAGATCTGAATTAAAGACATTGTGAGAAAGTGAAAAAATATTATTCACAGTTGTTTTAACTCCTCCCCAATTCTGCTTTATTCTCCCACACTGTCTTTTTTTTTTTTTCTTTCTCACACTTTCTCATAATTTGTTGTTTTTCCTATATCACCCAGCCTCACTTTTTCGAAGGCAAAAGAAATATGAGGGGGGATAGGTTAAGAACAAAGTATAATTGATAACCCCTTGATTAGTAATAAAAGAGAAGGAAAGTAACAACCAAATAAATATACAGAAAACTCCTTTGGGCATCATTAACAGGCCACAAGGAGAATGGGCAGTGAGCAACGATCAAGTGGGCCTATGATCAAGGCATTCCAATCATGACTACCACATCACTGTCTCCTGTAACTTTTCTTCTTTCTTCTTTTAAGCCTGGTACTTATTCTATCAGCCTCATTTGCTGAACTACTAAGTTATGGGTATGTAAACACACCAACAATGGTTGTCAAGCGGTGGTGGGGACAAACACACACACACAATAGATATATGATGGGTTTCCACAGTTTCTGCCAACTAAATTCACTTATGAAGCATTTGTTGCAATCCTGACCTGCTTCTAAGTGAAGTGTGTGTGTGTGTGTGTGTGTGTGTGTGCGAGTGCATGCATGCGCGCGCACACATGCATGCATGTGTGTTCTTCTCTTAACATTGCCCGATTGTTGTAGATGAGCATCCTTCATTTCCAATATTCTGCAAAAAAGCATGTCTGGCCTGGCCAAGGAAAACTATTATTTTTGCTTGGAAACAGGTAAGGGCCACCAACAGAACAAGCATCCAGCTGTAGAAAATTTGCCACAGTAAACTCCATGCAAGCCTGGAAAAGTGAGCATTAAAAGGAAGAGGGATTCCTATATCAAAGACAGAAAATGGTGTCTGGTTGACAAACAGTGTTTGTTACACACTTCGGTTTTTTTACTTCACTAAGCTGATTGCTAAGTCACAAGATTATCAGTGTTTTTATAGGATTTTCAAAACAACCACTGCAGAGTTAAATTCAAGTATTTGTCACAAAGTAATGTTAATAGATTATTCCTATTATGGATTATGGCAATTAAAGTAGTTGATGGCATAAAAGACACATGGGTATATGAGACACTCCTCATTTCATCATCATCATCACCAAGGGGAACTATTACTTTACTTGGAAGCAGGTCAGGATTGCAACAAATACCTTGTAAGTGAATTTAGTTGGCAGAAACTGTGGAAGCCGTTTCAAGGCGGCGAGCTGGCAGAAACGTTAGAACGCCAGGCAAAATTCTGAGCGGTATTTCATCTCCCGCTACGTTCTGAGTTCAAATTCTGCCTTTTAGGGTCAATTAAATAAGTATCAGTTACGCACTGGGTTCGATATAATCGACTTAATCCCTTTGCCTGTCCTTGTTTGTCCCCTCTATGTTTAGCCCCTTGTGGTCAATAAAGAAATAAGAAACTGTGGAAGCCCATCATATATCTGTGTATTTTTGTGTATGTTTGTTCCCTCTTCCCATTGCTTGAAAACCTGTGTTAGTTTGTTTATATCCATATAACTGAATGCTGCAGTGTATTAGGTGCTCTTTACATGGCACCAGCATGGGTACTCTATATGTGGCTTTGACACAGGTTCTTTTTATGTAGCACCAGTGGTTTGTATGCTTGGGAAAAATATACAATCAATCTATAGGAGACCCAACATCACATATAGAACCTGGGGGGGATTTTTTAAAACTTTTATTTTTTTAAAGGTGCATCTTATATGCCATCAAATATGGTAGGTTTTTAGCAATATAAATCATTTAAATTGATTTCAATTTCATCTCAGAACTGCACAGCAGAAAGACCACATATTCCTCTCACAAAATAAATAAATCATTATCATCATCCTTATCATCATCATCATTATCGTTTAACATCCGTTTTCCATGCTGGCATGGGTTGGACAGTTTGACTGGAGACTGGCAAGCCCGGAGGCCGCACCAGGCTCCAATCTGATCTGGCAATGTTTCTACAGCTAGATGCCCTTCCTAAAGCCAACCACTCCGAGAGTGTAGTGCATGCTTTTTGTGTGCCACTGGCACGGGAGCCAGTCAGGGGTACTGGTATCGGCCACATTTGGAAGGTAAGAAACTATATTAAATAATCTTTATTTTATTTTATAACCAAATCAAAATCTGAAGGAAAAGTTGTTGGTAAACTAGAGCAGGATGTGTAGAAAATTTAAAAAAAAAAAAAAAAAGAAAGAAAAAAGGCTGAACAGCTAGCCATGATGTTGAGTTTGAATAAACAATAGACATCTTGTTGCATATTTAGAATTAAAATCTTCAAGCCATTACATTGTACCACTGAACAAGGCACATAACTCTGTTTGCTCCAACTTAAAGACACTGGACAACTATCCGTAGGTCAGTAGTTCATGTTCTGTTAGTCAACAGGATACCACATCCTGTCCCTGGCTAAAGGCCTTGAAATTTTAAATATGGTTCACCTTGCTGAAAATAGTACTACGAGATAGAAAACGAATCACCCTTGTAAGTAAAAATTAACAAGCATTTCATTAGGCTGTAGTGAAGAGTCCAAATCAAGTAAGACAAAAATTCAGCGAAAGTGATAAGTATTATATCAGTGCCTCTTAATTGTCTTAGTACACCATTACTTTGAATTTAGATTCTAACGAATGGAGAAGCTAAAGTCATAGCTAGGATCCTTGAAGCAGTCTTCTACATTCACCATTTCATTGTAGCAACTTTTTCAACAAATCCATTCCTAAGTTGTTTTGGAAACTCTCCCTTCCTTTGCGATGTGTGCTTATATGAGTAGATGGTAGATTATTAGATTTGGTTGCGTTTTCTAGCAGTTCAAAGAAATAGGTAAAAACTTAATTGTTAGCATGAATTATAACAGGTAGCAAGGGCACCTGACTATAAAACATCACTTACAAAATGAAATACCATGACACTCACACTAGCCTTAATAAATAGATGTAAAGAATGACAAGCAAAACACTATTGCACATGTGCCCCCAATTACTTATTGAAAACAAGCACCAGATAATATGTGAATGTCCAAAATAAAGATTTGTCTTTCATCTGACTTATTGTCATAAATCCAAAGGCAAGCATTGATCTTTAAAAGTTTCTTGACACAAAGGAGATATTCACATCTTGCAAAGCTGTGAATACTGATTTAGCAACATGTGTTATTTGCAAACAATGAAAAAACCTAACAAAGGCTAACTTAAACTGCCACTCTGGATTTGCTAGATCAGAGATGACCTGGGGCTTAAACAATGACTGTTGCTGTAGTTCTACTAGATCAAAGTTGTTAATGCTTGAGCAGGTCAACAGAGAGGGAGGGAAGAGAGACAGAGAGAAGTGGGGTGGGGGTGGGGGTGGGTTGCTATGCCGATTAATCCTTTCGTAGCCATAATTTCAATGAACTATACTATACTTCAATTAATTTTTTAATAAACCAAGAATTCCGAGAGGTTTAATAAAATAATCAAGTATTAATTGGCTTTAAAGCATTATTCACCCCTTTGTTACCATATTTCGTTTGAAACACTGCATTTGTTCCAGTTATTTGAAACACTGCATTTGTTCCAGTTTTTGGAAATAACGAAAAAGTTAGTGAAATAATTTTTGTCATTGTTAAACTAGTATTTGGAACATAAGTCAACACGAAATTTCAATAGAAGGTTTTTAGATCACTTAAACATAGGAAGGTTTATATTACAGAATCAGGGATAGTCTTAAACATGTGGGCTATCAGAAGGTTTTCACAAAAAATGAGATTTTATATTTTAGAGCCAATATTGGTGTCAGATGGGTTTTTACCAAAAGAGTTAAAACAAATTCCTGGACCTCAATGTCTCAAGTATTATATATTAAACCAATATCATCAAAGAAAAGTTCTTCTGGAGCAGCCTTTTTTCTCTTGTGGTACACTTATATTCTTTTCAAAATTCGGTGGCACACCTGAACTAAAAGTATATATTAAGAGTATGGGGGAAAAAATTATATTCGGGTTACACTGTGGCATGCCTAGCATTGTCTTCAGGCACACCAGTGTGCCCTGACATAACAGTTGTGGAGCACTGTCCTAGAGACATACAAAGTAAGACTCTTACAGTGGTTCGGACGCGAAGAAGAGCAGTGCCAATGATCTTGTTGAGAGCCTCTGTAACTAGAGAGAGGAAGTTATTGTCAAGCCAAAGAGGTCTGGACCAAATGCTTGCAGCAGAATGGCACCAACAAAAAGCATTCAAGGGCCAGTTAACAAATTAAGTCTATCACCTAAGGACAGGAATGATTCCTCTAACAGGTTTCCATATGATAACCAAATTTCACTCACAAAGCTTTGGTCCACCCAATGGTATCACAGAAGCTACACAACTAAAGTACTGTGCAACAGAACTGAATTCAAAGTCATGTAACTGCAAAGCCAGTTGTGACAAAGACCAGTGTCACGCAAATGGCAAATAAAAGCACCCATTGGTTGGCATTAGGAAGGGCATCCAGCTGTAGAAAACCATGTCAAATCAGACTGGAGTCTGGTGCAGCTTTCCAGCCCTGGTCAAACTGTCCAATCCATGAGAGCATGGACAACGGACTTTAAATGATGATATGTGTAGGAAATTAGCATATTTTTAAGAGCAACATTGGCTGAAATACATGTCTGTATAATATATGTAGAAAATATATATTTTGTATGTGAACTTCTACTGTGGCATTATGGATATTTCATTCAGAGATGAGAAAAGTGCTGCAAAAATATTTTATTATTTATACACATGCTACAAATTATCACTATTTAGAAATTATCTGTGTGTATGTGTATGTTCACTTAAGTGTAACAGTAATGGGTTAGTAAAATGATAGTGGTAGCAATATTCTCTAAAGATGTAGTTAATAATCTGAAAATTTATAATATTGTTTAATCCTCTTGATACCAGCCCACCTGAGACCACCCTTGGTTTTATGATACAAACTTCCTGTTTTAAAATGATTTTCCATCAAAGCTTCATGCTAATTTAGGCTCCAAACACCAGTTTAATAATGACAGTCATCTTATGAAATTTTTCATTATTTTCAAAATTATTTGAAATAAAAGCAGTGTATTTCAACAGAAATATAACCAGAGGGCTTGAAGTATATGCTTTATATATGGTAGAATTTTTTTCTGGAAAGCCAAGCATCCATGTAAAAATCACCTATGCTGGTGCCATGTAAAAAGCATCCAGTACACTCTGTAAAGTGGTTGGCATTAGGAAGGGCATCCACCCATAAAAAACCATGCCAAAACAGACAATTGGAACCTGATGCTGCTAACAAGCTGGTCAACTCCTGTCAAACAATCCAATCCATGCCAGCATGGAAAACAGACATTAACTAATGATGATGATGATGATGAAAGAGAGAGAGAGAGAGAGAGAGAGAGAGAAAGAGGAGACATAGGAATAAGGAACTTTCAAGATGCTTATGCAGTTTGTTGAATTGTATCCTTCTTTCAGTAGCTACTCTTTTTTCTTTTACTTGTTTCAGTCATTTGACTGTGGCCATGCTGGAGCATCACCTTTACTCAAACAAATCGACCCCAGGACTTATTCTATCAGTCTCTATTGCCAAACCACTAAGTTACAGGGATGTAAACACACCAACATCGGTTATCAAGTGATGGTGGTAGGGACAAACACAGACACACAAATATATACATACACACACGTGTCTCTCTCTCTCTCTCATATATATATATATATATATATATATATATATATATATAATGAGCTTCTTTCAGTTTCCATCTCCCAAATTCACTCACAAGGCTTTGGTCGGCCCAAGGCTATAGCAGAAGACACTTGCCCAAGATGCAACGGAGTGGGACTGAACCTGGAACCATGTGGTTGGGAAGCAAGCTTCTTACCACACAGCCACTCCTGCACCTGAAAATATATTTTTAAAAACAAATGACTGAACACCAACTTACCTAATGTTTGAACATGTCCATGTTCTGGAAGTATATACACCTGGAGTCATGTTACCACAAGATACTTTTCTGTTGTAGATTAAACTTGTTGGCAGGAATGATTTATCTAAAAAAATGAGTAAAAAACAGAGAAACAGTCAATAACAACGAAAATCAGAAATACTAATTTGATAGTACATTTTTAAAAAGAATATTCATGCTGACTTGGTAGTGGATGAATACAAATGTAGTTACATTTTAACTGATATAAATATTTCTAAGCTGACCTTTAAGTAACGCAGGTTAGAAGTTAGACACAATATGTAAGGTGATGCGAATAAATAAGAGCACAGACAAGATATTGAATCATCCTCCATAGTTTGTTTAATACTTCTTTTATATTTCAGCCTGCCAATAATAATACTTTTTCTCCAAACTCTTGGATTATTTTTCTATTTTACATTCGATTTCCACACCCCAGCCCCAGCTCCTGCAGACGACCTAACCAGGTCATCTCTTTCTTGCAATATCATCTTTACTGCTTTTGTTGCATCCTGACCCCAACTCCTTTGCATCCCTCTATCTTCACCAACTCATGGTTCCTTGCTTGCCACCCTTCAACCCTACCAATTTTGGCAGTCTACCCCCACCACCTCATTCTCCTTCCTAAACTATCTTACAAACTGATTCTTCAACTCACCTTGAGGAGCCACCCAAGCACCTTATTGCCATTATCTATCTCTTGTAGCTCCTACTGTTCATTTTTTCCCTCATTCCCCTACCCCATGGCAACCTCAATAGTGCAGGTGGTATGAAAAAAAAACCCATTCAGCCCATGCTGTAAAGTGGTTGATGTGAGGTAGGGCATCTAGGGTAACATTCATACCAAAACAGACATTGGAACATGATGCAGTCCTTGGACACATTGGATCCTGTCAAACCATCCAACCCATGCCAGCAAGAAACATGTGCATTAACCCTTTAGTATGTAAACTGGCTATCTCTGGCACAAATATTCTACTTGTTTTATACTCAAAATGGCCAAATTTGACATCTTTCACATACCCTACAATGACATTTAAAAAATAAACAAATACATCGTCAAAATCTTGAAGCTACAAGATAATGCACAACAAATTCAAAACAATGTGAATAAATAAGCATTACATTTGAAAGAATAATCTCAAGGTTAAAGGGTTAGATGATGATGATGATGAAGCTTTCCTACAATATAAAAGAAGCATTAAAAAGACCCCCTTCAGTCATGAAGGACCATGGGATTGCACCTAAAAGGTTACCCTTTGAGGAACAAGTCCAGGCAAGGTTGTTTATGGAAGACCAGCAGTTGCCCATGCATACCAGCCTCCACTCTCCACACCACCAGTGTTATCCAAGGGAAAGGCAAAGGCTGATACAGCTTGGCACCAGTGACGCTGCACTCATTTCTGCAGCTGAGTGGACTGGAGCAACAGGAAATAGAATGTCTTGCTCAAGAACACAACACACAGCCCAACTCACTACCTCATGATTGAAAACCCAATGCTCTAATCACTGAGCCATGTGCCTAAGACACATTAAGCAACCTATATATGGTAATACAATGTCTTGACTTTGTTCTCATTGCCTAAAGGTCTTCTTCAAAATATATTTACACACTGCAATGCTTCAAACAAATTGCAATACTCTTTTATACTTTAACTGTTAATTCGTTGAAACAATTGATGCATCTCACCAGCAATATTATCATATTCAAACAGGCACAGAAATCTCGTTACCTTGTCAATATGCATGACCAAACCTAACAGGAAGATTAACCAAATGCTTGTTTATTGTTAATAAGATTATAATTTTTTGGACTATTAACCTCAACTTGACAGACAAAACATTTACTATTTACATCCCCACTATATTTCTTACCTATTATCATCATCAGATGTTTTATTCCTTGATGTACACACAATACTGGCTGGGATTCAAACTAAGGACCTTTACTTCTAAACTAGTGGTTTTCATCTGGGGTCTATATGACCCCTTGGGGTCCTTATAAGATTTGAGGGGTTCACATAAGCAAAATAAAAGACTGGGTCCTTGATAAAATTTTGTTTTAGATGTAGTTATTGCAAGAAACAGCTATATTCTTTTCTCTGCTGTTTTACATAGTTCGGCCTACACAAGGGTATGTGTGAATAACAAAATAGGAATTTTGAAAGAAGTATCTACAAAACTAGTTTTTAAACACTGACTGACCATAGGGACCCATCAGAATACAAATAGTAATCAAAGGGGTCCATTGATAAGAAATGGTTGAGAACCATTGATCTAAATTAAAGGTAGTGACACTTATTCATCAAGCCATGACAGAAACTCAGGAAATCAAAGAATTAATGGATGTCAATACAAGGAATATGACAGGTGAAATCTGAAGATCCAACCTCAACAACACAAAAGCATGAATAATGAATTTTTAATTTGATACAAAGCTACCAATAATGAGGAAGGGATAGTTAGTTGAATCAGGTAGAAAGGGGATAGTTAACTGAACTGAATAATTGCTACTTTCTCAACACCTCCCAGATAGAAGGATGAGAGTCAATGCCAGCATTAGAGGATTTAAACTGAGAACATGGAAAGCCAATACGTCACACTGTTACATATTTAGTGAAGATGTGTGGCCTTGTGGTTAGGGTGTTGTACTCATGACTAAGATTATGGTTTCAATTCCTGGGCAGTGACAGGTGACCAAGACCTTTGGCGGTCAAGCCAAGTGAGATCGTAGCTGTGGCCAATGCTGGTGTCATGTAAATGTTACTCACTACACTCTTGGAGTGGTTGGCATTAGGAAGGGCATCAAACCAGGACAAATGAGATTGGAACCTGATGCAGCTCCCCAGCTTTTGGACAGACCGTCAAAATCATGCCAGCATGGAAAACAGACATTAAATAATGATGATGATGATGATGATGATGATGATAGTGTGCTGTGAGCAAAATGTTTTCCCAGTGTTTCTGTTCCACTGAACTAACTAGCAGGCTGAAAACAACCTGAGTCAAAGCCTGCCCGATAGTCATGCTGTTTTCCTAACCACCATCTAAACGCACTGAAGACTCGGCTCAACCCTTTCTTCCCAAATTTGCAACCCTAAGAAATCCCTTCTGGTCCATATTATCATATTATTCTTTAGTTTCATCTTAGCCTTGATTGAGCAGGCTGATAATCAAAAGCAGTCCAGTTATGACCATCCCGTCTTTTTTGTATATCTAGGACATTGTCCAACGAGTCCATTTTTCTTTTAAAACTTAGTTGCTATTTCTAGTAGGTTGAGCAACCATGCAGTTGGTCCTTTTTTTTTTTCTCACTTCTTTTATTAGCTAATGTTTTCAATACAAGCATGACCCAAATCAACAGCACCAATCTCACCAGTCTGAAGAAGATTACAAAAGGTCATTGTCCTTCATCACAGACTAAACAGGAGAAAAGGTTATGCTGTTCAGTATCTTAGTGGAAAAAAAAAATCCACACACAGCAGTAAATAATTCAGTTGTTGATGGTGTTACCAATGAAAATGGTGATGCTGGTATTCGTCATAATGACAGTAAAGTGTAACCATTTCTTAAATAATCATCCTCATCAATCATTATCTCATTAACTGTCTCTGTTTACCACCATTTGCCCATGTCACTATGGTAACTGTATAACTGAATACTCAGAGCTTCTGATGGCAACCAGAGCATGTAGGGGATATGGAGGAAGGAGAAGAGGAGAGACAGTGATGAAGTAAATATTTCTTATATTATCATAATTGCTGGAGAGAAAATTATATTACTGACAGTCCAATACAAGATCAGATTCCAATATCCAGCTGAAAATATGTTAGTAATCCCCTTTATGAAAGACACAGTGATCGTTAACCTTCAATATCCCTTTTTCCATAAATGCAAGGCTTCATACTTCAATAAAGTCTGATACAAGAATGAGCCAATGATTTGTGGAGAAATAATTAGGTAGCTGTGACATTTTCCAAGGATTGACAACTTAAGGCAATCTTCAAGTAAAACTCAAAACTAAGTTCTTATTATAGTCTATTAGTCACACAATAATCTACATTAGTTATTGGTCTTAAAAGTTCTTCATCTGTTATTAATCTGAAACCTTTAGCAATCAAGGGGTATGAACAGAAAAGAAAGAGAGAAAAAAATAGGATCAATAAATCATTTAGTTCATTGAAACCGTATCGGGACAATTATCCCCGAGGACAATTCCCCTATCCCCACCCCAATAGGACAATTCCCCTCCGACAACAACTACCCCTAGGACAATTACTCCCCTTGATTAATTACCCCCTCTCTAATATATTAAGAAGTTTTAAATCATCATCTGTTGTCTTCGGGGTAATTGTCCTTGGGGGGAAAAAATGTCCTAGACTCATTGAAACACATTGGTATTGTTGAACCCCAGGTCAACCCTGCTTGAACAGACCTTTGATCAAAAGTGTTCCAGCCTTAACTATTCCATTTTTCTCTAAGAACTATATTATCCAATACACCTTTTATTTAAGATAATACAATGTATCAAAGATATGGTTCCTATTTCTAACAGGTCAAACAATGTAGCGCTTGTTCATTGGTTTGAAAACATTGGTGTTATTAGAGAAGGACCAAGGGCTGTAAATTAGGCATAGCAGAACCGGCGAAGATCATAAATAACTCCCTCAACCCAGGGAACATCCTAAACTCCAGAACAGGTCTTCGGACCATGCTTACCATTTCAGGAAATTCCTTCTGGTCTATTGGAACCCACAGGATGGCAGGGTCACTGGCGATCGATAGCTGAAGGGAAACAATCCCCTTTGTTGACATTGAATAACGAGGTCTTTCCTCCTCCATTTTCTAGAGAGGCCACTTGCTGAGAGAGGCTTTAAGCCAACAGGTTTGGAGATTTGATGATATGCCATAAAGCTAAGCCCTTTATGGACGTAAAACCTAAAGTAACGTCATAAATCAGCCTTATCTAACTTTAATATATATTGCTCTATAACTCAGAGTGTGCTTCTTTTTTCGGATTTATGTGTTTGAACAAAATTCGATGACTGGCACCTGTGCCAGTGGAGCACTAACAGCACCATCCGAGAGTGAACATTGCCAGAGCAGCTATCTGGCTTCCGTGCCAGTGGTACGTAAATAGCACCATTAGAGCAGGATCGTTACCAGCGTCGCCTTACTGGCACTTGTGCCGGTGGCACATGAAAAAGCATTCGAGCGAGGTCGTTGCCAGTGCTGCTGGACTGGCTCCTGTGCAGGTGGCATGTAAAAAAAACACCATTTTGAGCGTGGCCGTTGCCAGTACCGCCTGACTGGCCCTCATGCCGGTGGTATGTAAAAGCACCCACTACACTCTTGGAGTGGTTGGCATAAGGAAGGGCATCCATCTGTATATATATATATATATATATATATACATACATACACACACACACACATACATACATACATCTATTAGTTCAGCCTTACTAGTACAGTTTTAAAATACTAAAAACACTTTCTCCCTACATTCCTATGCATTGTATACTATTATTTTCAATAAATACTATGACGTTCAGCTCAGGCATTTCCTGAAGCAGTTTGACTGTTACATTAAAATCACTGACAGTGTACAACAATACTGCTGGCATGTTTTATCGACATGTTTATGTAAACAAATTCAAATTTGGCCTCAAGCAAATGAAATTAAAATGAAATCCAGTCAGAGATAACATTCGAAATTTTTTCTCTTTTATTTCTTTTTTTATATATATATATATATATATATAAATATATATTTTTGACATTTTCAGCTTTCCACTGGGATTTCAATTCAGCAAACAATAAAGTAGTATAAATTGTAAATTCCTTACCAATAGCAATACATATTTTAGAGATTCTTAGATATGAAGCATAACAAAACATAAATAATATACATATACACAAATAACACCCATGTAGACATATATATATATATA
>NC_068984.1:18651655-18655166 GCF_001194135.2 Octopus bimaculoides
GTGAGAGACAGACAGACAGATAGTGAGAGACAGACAGACAGATAGTGAGAGACAGACAGACAGATAGTGAGAGACAGACAGACAGATAGTGAGAGACAGACAGACAGATAGTGAGAGACAGACAGACAGTGGAGAGGAAGAAAGCAAAACATTTGTAATGGATTTAAACACCAGACTACATGCTGTCTGCAATATTACCTGTATATTATTATGTATTTTGTTAACACCAGCTCAATGATATTTTTGTTCAGTACTAAAGAAACAGCCAACTTGCTCTCTTAACGAAGGTCAAGGTTTTATTTAAACAAAATAAAACAGTCTGAGAGGCAAATAGGAAAACTTCAGTGGTTTCTTAAAAAGCTACCAAAAATGAATTCAAATCAAAATTTCCAACCATCATAATTATTTCATACAAGCAGTGGTTGTTCACTGGTGAACTATTTACCTTGCTAGGAACCAAGTGTGGTTTGGCAATAGGAATGGTATGTGGCCATAGAAAATCTGCCTCAACAAATTCTTTCTGACCCGTGTATGTGTGGAAAAGTGGACTTCAAAAACAATGGTGATGGTGATATTTATGAGGAGAGGGGTAAGTTTAAAACAAGGTTGTGGAGTTGGAGTCAGAAACAATTGACGGGTAGCTGGAGTCAGAAGTCAGTATAGTTTTACCGACTCCAACTCACATCTTTATTCTTTAACATAAACCAGTTATAACATATAGGCCTACTCAAACATATGCATTATGAGATATGTAGACCACAATCACTTAATTACATAAAGAGGAGTCGGAAGTGCCAATAGTAGAGGAGCCAGAGTCGAAATTTTTTTTGTTTTGATTCCACAGCTCTGATTTTTAATATTGGCCCAGTGCTAAACTGGTACTTATTTTATCAACCCCAAAGGAATGAAAAGTAAAGTCAATCACAGTAGCACATAAACTCCAAATTAAAGAACCAGAAAAAATGCCATTTTGTCCAACAAGCTGGCAATTCTGCCAACTCGCTGCCTTAATAATAATAATCCTTTCTACTGAAGGCAAAAGGCCTGAAATTTTAGAGGAAGAGCTAGTCATTTACATTGACCCACAATGTTCGATTGATACTCATTTTATCGACCCTGAAAAGTTGAAATGCTAAGTCAGCTACAGCTGAATTTTGAGCCCAAAATGTAAAGATGGATGAAGAGCTGCTGAGCATTCTCTCCGACTTGCTAATAATTCTAACAGCTCAGCACCTTAACAACAACAACAACAACAACAACAACAACAACATCATTTAGCATCCATTTTCCATGCTGGCATGGGTTAGACAATTTGAGCAGAGCTGGTAAGCCAGAGAGCTGCACCAGGCTCCAGTCTGATTTGGCTTGGCTTCTACAGCTGGATGCCCTTCTTAATACCAACCACTCCAAGAATGTAGTGGCCACTGACACTAGCCACAATGAAAATTAACAAGGCCATATCAACAGGGGAAAATGAAAATTTGTTGAAGTCAGTAAAATGTTTAAAAACATTTACCACTACAATGTTTTGAGATTTAATCACTCCCAACAATATTGTGACTTTATTATGATTGCTAATCTCAAAATCTTCATCAACGAAACAAGATAGACTAATTACATGGTTGCTTGACCTTTCTTCAAATAACAACCAAATCTCTCAAATCACAGCCTAGCATTGAAAAATATAAAATACAAGTTGGATAATGGGGTCATATGGTGCATGTACATTATCATCATTTAATGTCCACTTTCCATGTTGGCATGGGTTGGACGGTTTGACATGAAGCTGGCTAGCAGGGAGCTACCCAGACTCCAACTGTCTGATGTGACATGGTTTCCACAGCTAGATTCCCTTCCTAACACCAACCCCTTAACAGTGTGCTGGGTGTTTTTTACGTGCCACCAGCACAGATGCGTTAACGCAGCACCAACATGGGTGCTTTTTAAGCAGCACCAGCACCTGAAAGGACAAGCCTATGAAAGAAAAAATCAGATGGTTACTGATGGAATGCCTGTGACCATGGCTCTGTTCAATCTAGTTTAACCTGGAGTTAAAGAGTGACAACAACAAAGTCATTGACCTCAGTTGCTGAACTTTTGATAAATAAAAATCACCAATTGAAAAATTCATAAAGACTACCAAATCTCAACCCTGATTAAGCTTATCTGATCAACTTAATAATTTGATATGTAATACTAAGACAGGTTTTGCTTGAATTATTTATTGAGATTATCCTACTTTATGCTATTTTCTGTTAGTTTTTTTTTAATGTCCACATTTAAAGCTTTATTGCAGTTGGTTACACTTACTGCCAGCTAATTACAATAGTTCTTTCTACTGGTAACTCATGGTAAATCAAATAGTTCAGAACTTTTTTTAACTTTATCAACTCATTAGTTTCAAATTTTGGCACAAAGCCAGCAATTCCAGGGAAGGAGGTAAGCTGATCACATTGACCTCAGTGCTCAACAGGTATTTATTTTATTGACCCCAAGAAGATGAAAGACAAAATTGATCTTGGCAGAATTTGAACTCAGAACATAAAGGTAGACAAAATGCCACTAAACATTCTACCAGCTTGCCGCCTTACCTTTATCAATTCATTAGTAATACTCTTGATAAAGTGATAACCATCTTTATTATAAGGCCAATGAGGGAACATCCACATGGTCACCCAACCTGCTAAAAAGAGCAACCAATACCCTCTCAGATCGCAAGTTGCTAACTTGAAGACAGGAAAACATTAAATCATTTAGTTCTAGAGCTGTATCAATCTCACCAGAATTGAGGCCTTATGAACGTCATGCACATAGCCCCTTCCTTCATACCAAACAAATAACACTAATCCTTTCTACTATATGCACAAGGCCTGGAATTTTGTGAGAGGAGGCTGGTCGATTACATTGACCCGTGCTCAACTGGTACTTGTTTTATCAACTCCAGTCGATCTCAGTAGAATCTGAACTCAGCAGGCTAACCAAAGCCTTATGAATGGGCTGATAGATAACTGACACTCCATCAGTTATGACAAGGGTTCCAGTTGATCCAATCAACAGAACTGCCTGCTTGTGAAATTAATGTGGAAGTGGCTGAGCACTCCACAGACGCACATGCCCTTAACCCTTTCGTTACCAACCCGGCTGAAACTGGCTCTGAGTACAAATGTCTTGTTTTCATAAGTTTTGAATTAAAATCTTCCACCAAATCTTAGTCACAATTTATGTTCCTAACACTATATTAATGATACCTAAGTTATTTTACTAAATTCTTTGTTATCATCATCATCATCATCATCATCGTTTAACGTCCGCTTTCCATGCTAGCATGGGTTGGACGATTTGACTGAGGACTGGTGAAACCGGATGGCAACACCAGGCTCCAGTCTGATTTGGCAGAGTTTCTACAGCTGGATGCCCTTCCTAACGCCAACCACTCAGAGAGTGTAGTGGGTGCTTTTACGTGTCACCCACACGAAAACGGCCACGCTCGAAATGGTGTCTTTTATGTGCC
>NC_068984.1:18655672-18658128 GCF_001194135.2 Octopus bimaculoides
CTCCTCCATTCTCACCACATGTCCATACCAGCGCAATCGTCTCTCTTGCACGCCACAACTGATGCTTCTAATGTTCAGCTTTTCTCTCAAGATACTTACACTCTGACGGGTATTCACATTGACATTACACATCCAACGGAGCATACTGGCTTCATTCCTTGCGAGCTTACGTATGTCCTCAGCAGTTACAGCCCATGTTTCACTGCCATGTAGCATGGCTGTTCGTACGCATGCGTCAATTGAAAGAAACAGAGCATCTCAAAATAAATACAGAAACAAAAGCTTAACATAATTCTCAGGGAGATTCGGCGTGACACAGGATGTGCCAAGGCTGGCCCTTTGAAATACAGGGACTGGACATTGTAGCCAGCTGAGTGGACTGGAGCAACATTAGATTCCTTGGAAGAAAATGCTCTTAGCTTAGTTTTTCCTTGGGGCTGGCCAGATTGGAGCAATATCGAGAATAACCAGCCGAAATTGCAAGGATAATCTGGATCTCGACTGAAGAGAGAAAACTCCGAATGAACTGTCCATGTTTTCTTTGTATCATCTATCTGTATATTTTGTGCCTTCCTTGTATCACCTAACTGTCTGGATGTTTTGCGTTCTTGTCCCATTCTGTATTATATATATATATATATATATATATATATATATATATATATATATATATATATATATATTCCTCTGTCTCTCTATCTCTCTCTGCATATATATATATATATATGAGCGTTGGACCTCACTGAGGCAAAGTGGCTTAGTTCCTTTCGAGTGATGGGCCTCACTGAGGCAATGACCAAAACTTTTGGCATTTTGTCGTGCTTGAGAGGACCCATCAAGCCAAGCAAAATTGCAGTCATGGAATATACTGGTGTTATGCAAATGGCACCCGTGCTGGTGGCACGTAAAAGCACCCATTACACTCTCAGAGTGGTTGGCGTTAGGAAGGGCATCCAGCCATAGAAAACCATGCCAAATCAGACTAGAGTCTGGCGCAGCCTTCCAGCCCCAGTCAAACCGTGCAACCCATGCCAGCATGGACAACGGATGTTAAATGATAATGATGATGATGATAGTTAATAAAAAAACATATATCGGAAAGAAGTACATTAACAAATAGAGCAGTAATTATTACAAAATTTTATATAGAGTTACCAAGGTTTCGTGCCCACAAAGCAAAGCCTTGTGGACAGCTTGTCAGACTATCAGATGCACAGGCACTTTATCACTAATTATGTCACTTTCCAGCTATGATTTCAGTAAGTATTGGTTACTCTTTCTAGCAGGTTGGATGACTATGTGGATGTTCCCTCATTGGCTTCTTAACAGTGACAATTATGCCTTTATCAAGAGTATTAAAGTAACTATGAGTGGATAAAGTTGAAGTTCTGAACTATTTGATTTACCATGAGTTACCAATAGAGAGAACTATTTTAATTAGCTGGCAATAAGTGTTACCAACTGCAATAAAGCTTTAAATGTGATCATTAAAAAAAACTAACAGAAAGTAGCATAAAGTAGGATAATCCCAATAAATAATTAAAACAAAACCTGTCTTAGTATTACATATCAAATTATTAAGTTGATCAGATAAGCTTAATCAGGGTTGAGATTTGGTAGTCTTAATGAATTTTTCAATTGGTGATTGTTGTTTATCAAGAGTTTCATTGACTCAGGTCAATGACTTGTTGATGCTATTTAACTCCAGGTTAAACCTGTGATTATAAATAACACAAGACCACATTATCCAATGAATCTCTTTGGGATGAAAGTTCAAATTATTTGATTACTACAAAGTGTTTTCTATATCGAGAGTCTATATCGCATCTGTTTACTCTCTCTCTCTCTCTCTCTCTATTGCACGCGCGCGCACACACGCGCACGCACGCGCACGCGCGCACGCACCCACACCCACACACCCACACACACACACACACACACACA
This sequence comes from Octopus bimaculoides, assembly GCF_001194135.2. Classification (NCBI taxonomy): domain Eukaryota; kingdom Metazoa; phylum Mollusca; class Cephalopoda; order Octopoda; family Octopodidae; genus Octopus; species Octopus bimaculoides. The sequence continues at coordinate 18,657,617 of NC_068984.1, forward strand.
CACACAACAGGTTTCTTTCAGTTCATATCTACCAAATCCACTCCCAAAACGTTGGTCAGCCTGAGGCTATAGAAGAAAACACTTGTCAAAGATGCTATACAGTGGTACTGAACCCAGAACCATGTGGTCGGAAAACAAGTTTCCTACCATACAGCAACACCTGCACCTATTTTATTATTTATTACCAAATGGTTCTCCATTGTTTTTGACTTCATAATTTTAATACTTTGAGTGGAAAATATATATATCTGTGTGGAAATATATTTGAATTCACTTTATGTTAGCGTTGTAACAACCAATGAGGTTTTCCACTACCTCAGACTGAAATTTTTTTTTAACCATCACTAAGAAAGTGAAGTGCAAATTTCTGAAAGAATAAGCAAAGATATCTTTAAGCTGGTGTTAAAATATACATTATATTGCAGTCAAGTTACAAATGTTTTGATTTCCATCCCTCTTGTACATATGCTATATCAGTAAACATTATATATATATATATATATATATATATA
>NC_068984.1:18658138-18664378 GCF_001194135.2 Octopus bimaculoides
ATATATATATATATATATATATATATATATATATCACTCACACACCTATTGCTGCTTGGATAATAGAGTTATAATGCAACATGGGTATAAGGGTGGAATGTTATCTAAACACCAAGTCTGAAATATCTGGTTAAGTGTACTGCATTAATCCATACTACTGAAAATATATAAAAGGGGGACGGACAGACACACACACAGACACACACACAGACACACACACACAGACACACACACACAGAGACACACACACAGACACACACACACACACGCAACATCATTTAACATCCATCTTCCATGCTACCATGGGTTGTATGGTTTCACAGAATATTTTGAGAAGATAGCAGATATGGGGGAGAGTTAAAGATGAGGTATGGCAGTCTCAAGATGTAACTCAAGAGAGGGAAAGATAACTGGGGACACAAGAAGGGGTGATCAGTGGAAAATAATTGGGAAGGGATGATATTGAGAATAAGGAATGGATTTAGAAAGGAAGTAATTCCAGAGAGGGTGAAAGGTAGTTGGTTGCACAAAGAGGGATGGAATAGGTGCAGATTCTGCTCTCATATGATTACAACAGGTGAATAGTGCTGTAGTTAGAGGGGGGGTGGAGTGATGGATGTTAGGAATATGAGAGAGGTCAGGAAGGCTTAGCAGGGAGAGGTTGGGTGCAGTGAGCAGAGAACAGTGAAACAAAATACAAACACAAGCATAGTGCTTTGAGAACCACACTTTCACTGTGACACACACACACACACACACACACACACGTAGGTATGTATGTATGTATGTATGTATGTATGTATGTATACACACATATTTTAACATTGTATGTCTATAAGAGATGCTATTTTAAAATGAATACTGTAGTTTATTAGGCTTTCAAATATGTGTCTGCTTTAAGTATGATACACAGATTACTATTCCAAACTAATACTGCTTCTGTCACACACAAATGGTTTTGCACATTACACACACAAACACACTCATAAATAGAAAGACAAGTGTGCATGTCCAAATTTCTGAAAAGACACTGTAAACATGTCAACAGAAATGAAGACCCACAAAAGAATTATATTTATACTATTCTCCATAGAGTAACATTTATATTAATTATAAGATCAGAGCTGACAATCTGAAAATCTATAGTATTTTAGGGTAACATTTAGAGTAAGAGAACTATTGACTAACTAAATACTATTAAAATTACACAGAGTAGGCTACATTGCTAAATAAGTTTTAAGAAAAAATAAGCTACAAAGGAAATTTATCTAAACATATCATATTTTGGATGCAAAGTGATATTAAGGAAAATATCACCATAACTATCACTACGAATAGACAGGAATTTAGAACTAATAGGAATGGTGTAAATCTATATTAAAAAAAAATGTTATTTATATATATATATATATATATATATATATATATAGGACTATATTTTGAGAAGTTAATTCAGCTGGGTGCTATATAAGTTTCTGTAAACATAAGAAAAAGTATATATGGATATGATTGTATAAAGTGAGAGAGAGAGAGAGAAAGTGAGAGAGAGAGAGAGAAAGTGAGAGAGAGAGAGAGAAAGTGAGAGAGAGAGAGAAAGTGAGAGAGAGAGAGAAAGTGAGAGAGAGAGAGAAAGTGAGAGAGAGAGAGAGTGAGTGAATTCTAAGCTTCAAAATATAAATCAATACCAACAGATATGCACATATAAGCATATATATATAAAATATGCTTACAAATGTAAATATATACAAAAATATATGCATATATATATATATATATATATATATATATATATATACTGATGCATACAAGCATATGTACACGTGGTGATGCAAAAAAATACACATACAAATGCATTTATCGACAAAGATGCCTGCACATCAAGTATAGAATATGTGAGCAAGTGAGTTTATGTTAACAGAAAAATAGACTTTTTTTATGCATTACATTTGTATACATGCACATATAAAAAAAAAATGATGCACACATACAAATGTAAACTTACATACATATCACTATTTTACAAATACATGGATATAAGTTCATCGTATGTACGTATATGAAAATAAAACTCATGAAATGATACGTATATACAGAGAAAAGAATAAAATATATAAAAAATGAAACAGGTAAGCTAATATGAAACCTGGTTGACATTTACATATAGAATGTACAGATAAATGCAAAGACCAATATCAAGTTACAGGATGATATGCAAGCTTATTTGTGTATATGTAATTATATAATAGTTGACAACATAAATATAACACTTTCATATCCAAATACAGGTTTACATGGAAGTTGACAATATTTTTGATTATTTGCCATATGTAATTCAGAAGAGGACATTAAATGCTGAATAAACAAATCCCGACACTCCTTCAACACCTTGTGACCAATCTGGAGATCAACAGCCCCCTCACTCCACTATAAGATCTGGATCTTCACTATTTAGCATTCACATTATTCTGTCAAATGCATTGCTTATTTATTCAAATCGTTTTGAATTGATCATGTATTATCTTGTAACTTCAAGATTTCAATGATGTGATTGTGTATTTTTAAAATGACACACTGTAGGGTAGGTGTGAAAGACCGGATCTGGTCAGTTTGAACATAAAACAGGTAGAATGTTTGGGCCGGATATGGCCGGTTTGAATGCAAAAGGGTTCAACACAAATGTTAAGTCAGTTCTACTTTATGGTTCAGAAACATCCTTAACATCAGGTGCCCAGAGGACGTCTCCAATGAACAACTGTGGGACAGGAGAAGACAAGCTCCAATTGAGACAGATATCAAGAAACAAAAATGGGGGTGGATAGGCCACATGCTACGAAAGCCTGCACCAAATGTCACCAAGCAGGCTCTTGACTGGAACCCACAAAGGAAATGAAAAGTGGACAAACCAAAACAGTCTTGGCACAAGAGTGTCGACGCAGAGGTGAGGGCAGCCAGAATGACGTGGGATGAGCCGAAGAGGATCCCCCAGAACCGCATCCATTGCAAAAAAATGTTGTTGTGGCTCTATGTTCTCCGCAGAATCAAGAGACCTAAGAAGAAGAATTGTCATATTCCATTCACACTTTTGTAAACGTATCTACCCATCCATCCTTTCTGATCCTCTGTCCCTATTCTCTCATAGTCACCTTGTGCTTTGAGGGTACAGCCTCATCATTTCTTTCTCTCCTACATTCTTCTGTCTATCATATTTTAACCTCTCATGGCATAAAGCCATCTACCTCTACACCACAGCCCACTCAGTTGAGGAGTCTTGTCTTGCAAATTACTTGGTGACCTCACTAGTGCTGGTGACATGAAAACAAAAGCGCACCAGTACATGCTGTAAATGGTAGGCATGAGGAGGGATATCCATCTGTAGAAATCATACCAAAGAAGATAGAGTTTGGCACAGTCCTCTGGCTCGTCAGCTCCTATCGAACTGTCCAACTCTTAGCAGCATGAAAAACAGATGTTAAACACTGACAGTGATGTTGAGATATATATATATATATATATATATATATATAAACTACATGCAACGGTTTCTACTTATATGGGAACTAGGGATTAATATCATAGTTTCAATTGTTAAACCATTAAAGACATGTACATAAGGAATACAGTAATAAAAGAATGAAGGGTAATGCAAGTGCATATTATTCCTTTATCATTCTAAAACAAATAAAGAATTTAACCAATTAAATATACTGACATTTAGAATCAATAAGAAAAGAAAGCATGTATTTTACAAGACATGGTTATCTACTCATAATTTGTAAGTCTTTATAATACTTTTAGAGTTTTAAAAGTTTAGTGTTGGTAAAAAGGAATTATTGCAGGATGTCTAATTTTAGTTTAGAGAATAAAATCTCGTATAACTCATCAGTGCAGGTTTATTCATGTTTTGGTATGGTTTTGTATGTGAGAAAATTTTTCAGAAGATATAGCGCTACAAGCTTTCAATTTCCAAAAATCTTCAGACAAGGAAGTCATGTCTCGGGAAAAAGAGTTACTAAATAAATATGTGAAAGCTAAATCTATTTTTGAATGAGTTTGCAATTAATCTAATATATAAAAGAAAAACAGTATGAGAGTGTGAGAGGGAGCAATTGACAAGATATGGTAAGATTGAAGGTAGGGGGAGATGGGAAATATAAGTAGCACAAAGAACTATTTCTTTAACAAGATTTTATTGTTTTCACTATAGAGGGAATGTGCTTCTACAACATAAGTTGCAATTATTTGCTTTATTAGCAACAGGTATTTGATTCAGTTTTGCATAGTTGGAATTTGCTATAATTGGTGAGAAGTTATTGATGGTAGAGTAAATTTATGTGTTTTCATTTAGTACTTTGAAGTGATTGTGGCTACATTTTTGGAAAAGCTGAAAAAAGATCTTTGCTATAAAGGCTTAAATTTGTAGGCTGTACGGCAGATTGTACCATATTATGCTCCCTTTCCAATTTCTGTATGTGTGTGTCTATATATATATATATATATATATATACAAAATCAAACACACATACACAAGGTATGTATGTTGTTAGTTCATGGGTCAGCTGTGGTTTTTAGGCATAAGAGAATATATTCTCTATGTGCCTGGTGTTAAAAATACCCAAAAGTAATTCATAGTCAAGCGAGACACATAGGCCCCTTCTTGGAGTGACAGACATCAATGTTTTGTCATTGTTTTGACATCAATGCCACATACTGAACAAGGCCTGCCGCAAGCCATATTGTTAACCATGACTATATGCTAAATGGTTTAAACACCATCTGCTGGAATGTCCCAACATTTCATGTCATGGAAAAAATTCAAATATGAATTAGAAGCAGCTCAACACACATGTATGTATGTGAGTGAGTATAAAATCATTTCCATGCGCTTTCGATGTTATGGGTTAGCTAAGTCACCATGGTCAGAGCCACTCCCCACTGGGAGCTTCTGCCCTAAAGTCTAGGTTTTCATATATGTCATTTGACATGTTTTCTATGGCTGGATGCCCTTCCTAACACTAACTACTTTACAGAGTATAATTAGTGTTTTTTCATAGCACCAGCATTAAGAGAGGTAGACTTGTCCTCAGTGAGACAACTGGGGGGGAACCTTATAAACCCCTACACTATTCCTGCTTGTATAGCCAACCACTTAATAGGGTAAAGAGTAGAAGGAACAATGACATCGGGGAAGCTAGAAGTAGGTAATTGGAGAGAGAGAGAGAGAGAGAGAGAGAGAGAGAGAGCAATGACATGAGAAAGACCAGAATGAGTGAGAAAAACAAGTGTATGATCTGATAGGAGGTATGTAGGGGTGGAGTCAGGTAGAGAGAGATTAACAATGGCAAAAGTGGAAGATTTTTTATAATATATCAACATCATCATTTAACACTTGTCTTCCATGCTGGCATAGGTTGGACGATTTGACAGGAACAGTGTGTGTGTGTATGTGTGTGTGTGTGTGTATGCAAACACACAATCAAGAGTTGTGTACAAGAGAGAGGGCTGCACTGATATGGGCATGTGATGGTACATGGAGGATAACTGCTGCATAACGAAGTGCCAGGCACTCAAAGTTAGTGGAACCTGTGGAAGAAGGCACTACGACAACAGAAATATAAGAAATAGGTGCCTGTGTGGGAGGGAGGAAGGGTAGGGGTGTAATAAGTACTCAAAGAAGGATATGTACATTTGGTCACTGTAAAGCATGAAATGTGGTTGGCTAAATAAGCAGAGAAATTGTTGGGTTGTAAGGTCCCTCTAGCACTGATTCATCAGAGATTAACCTTTCTAGTATTGGTGCAACGAAAAAAAGCACCCAGCATACTCTGAAGTGGTTGGCAATAGGAAGAGCATCCAGCTGTAGAAACCAGGATTTAAAAGCAGTTACTCCCGACGGCAGGTGACTCAGATCTTGACCACCCGTCCAATGTATGCCACCACGAAAAGCTGATATAAAATGATGATGATATATACATATATACACACATATTTATAAACATGTAGGTATAACTTAGGTATATGCAGAGTGGCATAGATTCTCTGTGTGTGTGTGTGCGTGCAGAATCTATGCCAACGTGTATACGTTTGTACGTCTTAACACCTGCTAATACGCATCTGTTTATATTTAAATATACGTACGAAATCAGGTGGGTGTTTTTGTCAATGTTTATCGCAAAATTTTATATTTTAATCACATGCTTGTATATATATATATATATATATATATATATATATATATATATA
>NC_068984.1:18664388-18676775 GCF_001194135.2 Octopus bimaculoides
ACACACACACACACACATACAAACATATATATATTTTTTTATTAGATAACCAAATGCATACACGTCCAACCCCTTTCACGTCTATCTCTCTCACACACAAATAGGCGAATCTATCGTAAACAACATTTACATATGCGTAAGAAGCAGTCGATAATTGACCTAAAAACGGCGGCAAAACAACACAGATTTAGGACAATCCACATCAATCGATACCTTAATGAAAACAACCTCCATATCTGCATGTTTACTACACTTATTGACACACGCACACATACATAATATGCATGTTCCCTTCGCTCCTTATTTTTCCCCCTTTATTTCTTCGTCCAGCTCGAACAAGAACGAAAGCGTTGGAGCTTAGCAAACAAGGAAGACGTAAATACAAAGGTAGGACTTCCAACTAATTAAAGAGTGACCCGGACAAGTAAATAAAGTGATAGGTAGATTACCAAACGAGAAGAGGTCCTTCACAGAATTATGAAATACCTTTCCTCAATGATTTTAAAAAGGTATTCAGTGGAAGATGGGGTTAAGTTTTTATATAATCATTGAAATATAGCAGCTAGATCTCCCACAAAATCACATTCTACCGTAAAAAAAAAAAAGACCAAATTAGATAATCTGATTAGGTCTGTGTATTGTGCCTACGAAAAAAATGGGATGGTCACGGACGGAATGCATTTGATCATATATTTTGATCGACCAGTTTACTTGGGCTTAAAAATAATAATAATAATAAAACGTTAACTCAACTGTAAACAAGTTTACATTTTGTTTCTAAACTAAATAAAGAGCAATTTAGAAATCTATAAGTGGGGTACTAAGAAATATATTAAAATGGAGTTAATAGGTATATATAAAATCAAAACATGTTTTCAGTAGTTTAGAGCAGAGTCCTTAGAAAACGGACAATTTGGTTGGGTTGACGTCTGCAAAAGAAATAAACTAGTTACAAAAAGGGTGGAGGGTATCACAAGAAGTAAAAACAATAAATAAATAAATAAATCCATATGCATTACGTGTCACTATTTTTATCGAATTGGCAGAATCGTTAGAACGTCGGACAAAAATGTCTTGCGGTATCGCTTCCGGCTCTTTACGTTCCTTGTTCAAATCCCACCGAGGCCAACTTTGCTTTCACTCTTTCGGTATCGATAAAATAAAGTACCAATGAAATACTGGGTCGATGGTATCGACTAAGACTTGCCCCTTGAAAATTGCTAGCCTTGTGCCTAAATTAGAAATTATTACCAAGGCAACGAGCTGGCAGAATCGTGAGGACGCCGGACAAAATGCTTAGCGGCATTTCGTCCGTCTTTATGTTCTCAGTTCAAATTCCGCTGAGGTCGACTTTGCTTTTCATCCTTTTGCGGTCGATGAAATAAGTACCAGTTGAACATTGGTAATCGACTAGCCCCACTTCCCCCAATATTTCAGGCCTTGTGCCTATAGTAGAAAGGATTAAGGCAGCTTGAACCGTCAGAAAAAATGCTTTGCGATATTTCTCATGGCTCTTTACGATCTGGGTTCAAATCCCACCGGAGTCAATGTACAGGAATTGATAGTGTTAACAACTCACGCCTCGCCTCAAAATTGCCTAACTTAGAAACTATTAATATTATTGGATATATTTAATTTATTCAATATGATCAGTATATAAGAAATAAAATTTGTATAACAATGAAGTTCGTGCTTACTGTATGGTGGAAACAGATAATGCACAATTAAATACTTAAGTTGACAAGAGTGTTTGCAAACTCAGCAACTTATACCTGTCGCTTGCCAACTTCGTCTAAAATTAAACTCGTCTTCTACATGACTGCGACGTACAAAGTTTCAACTAAACAAATAGATCAAGACTTCTCACAGAAGTTTCATTACATGAAATATATAGATGACTAACATCAAATATGAATAGAAGTTTAAGTTTACCAAACTAACTGTTTTTCGATCAATGTTATAAAATAATAACAGAAAACATTTTTTTTTATATATAGGCAAAAATGTCCCAGATTTTTAAGAACGTCTCATAAACACGAATTCTGTTAAGTGAAAGAAAATCTTTATCTGTAAATATTAACTTTCGTTATATAATAAATAAGGTGCGTTGTAGAAGTGTTATGTCGTTGAGCTGAGCCTGAGTTCAATTCCCAATTACAGCTGTTAACCATGAACGTCACACAATCTACCAGGTTCTCCATATACACCAGAAATCCTTATTTCTATAAAAGACATCAACATACTAATTAAATAACAACGATAATATGAATATCAAGTTGGTTATGAAATCCGACATCAGATAACAATAACAGTTTATTCTAGTGAAGAACTTGGCTGGTACGGTGATGTTTGACTGCAGGCGATTTACAAGACAAGCTGCTGAAAACGAACCGAGCCAAAAACAAGCCAGCTAAGCAAGAATGAATGTATTAAAGTCTATCATAATAATTCTTCCAATAACTTCCAACCTTAAATTATCGACAGCAGATGCCAGCCACCCTGCCACACGTGGCTAGTATCATCAGTACACCCGATTATATAACACGAGGTTTTATAGTTTTACAATAGACATGTCTAGTGTATGTCTGTGTCTTGCAAGAAAAACGGACAATAATTCCTACGTAAGCAGAACGGTGATGGACGATGGTTGGTTCAGTGATCGCCTGTAGCCATTCAAGAGGCTGAACCAAAATCATTTACGCTTAACATCATAAGTATTTCTTATATTTCATCAGAAACGAGAACCCAAAAATTATTATTTCTTATGATTAGGCAAAATACCAACTTTTGATGGTGTATGCAGAAAATAGTCGGTTGGCTTGACCTATGATATTACTGGTACATATTTCATCTCGCTTTGGTGGACAAAGGGTTACATTTGAACTCAAAACCTAAAAGGATTAAATACTATCATTAATTTAAACATACATTTTACCATATCTGTCATAACCAATCGTCGGACAGTTCAAAAGTCCAACAATGTTAACAATTTTTTTTTGATTATTCGAGGACATTTTTGGGGAGAGAGAAGAGGAGTACGGTCGATGGAATATTGTTAAGTGCACCCATATCATCGAACACCCAAGATGAAAAGCAAAGCCGTCCCCATGGGAATTTTAATCCAGAAGTCATTTACAGAACAAAGCACCGTAAAATGTTTAGGTACCTCTAAATTGTCTCCACCAATTCTACACCCTTAATAAAAATTAGTAACAAGTTAATCGTGAATCTTTCAATGATGCAACAGAAGTTAATTAACAATGGTCAAATGTGTATACAGATAGATATATAAAAGTCTCACCATGATATCGATCCGATGGTAATTTGTCAGCTTCAGTTAAGCTAACTAATGTGTAAGCGTAGAATAAAAGTATGGACAAAATGAAGGTTACGGACGAAGTATGTGAAAAATGTTGTAAGCCGGACAGACAAAAAAATCTGAGGCTGTGTTTAGTCGTTTGGTACTCAGTGGTCCTTTCATGGAGCTCAATATAAGGACAGCCATACGTTGTTGGCCGCATGTTAGGCAGAGCCGGTAATAGAAGTTCAGAAGAATATGCTGGACTGTTTTCATCAAAGCTGTTGTCCTGGTAATTGTGGTTGTTTTTGTGGTACATTTTTGGGAAAGGCTAACTCGGCTGGAAACCGTTTCAAGGCTACACAAAGTTGTGACAAAACATTTGACAGCCACGAGACGGCTGTGTGGAGCAAATAGAATCTTGTTCACTTCAATAAACAGCAACGAGAAGTGGTGGAAAATAGGTAAACATTAGTGAACACAGGTGTTCAACTTAGATGTATATAATATATACATGTATCAAATTAAATTAATGAAATACACGGACGGGTGATGGCAGAGGTTTTTGTGTAGCTGTGATGTGCTTTCTCTTCTAATTAAGCGTTTGTAAATTTTACTTACGAAGACAAAATGCTTCGTTCTGTTTCTGCAGCTTTGTTCACAACAAACTGGACTCAAAAACACAGTTCGAATGACGAGCATTGAGAATTCGTAGATCCATAATGATTCTAGCAGTTAACAGGATTATTTAAGGTCCATGACGGACGGTAGTAGAACGAATAAACGGGACGGGGCTGGCAACTGTAGTGTTATTGACGTCGAACTTATACTATAAAATGTGTATATATGCGTGCGTATTTGTATGTGTGTGTATAAGCATGTGTATCTACGTATATATGTATACGCGTATGTCTTTATGTGAGTGTGTATATGCGTATGTATTTATGTTATGTGTGCGTTTTACGAAATTTTATCAATGGCGGACTTGTGACATGCGCAGTGATACTCAGCTGCTGCTACACACACACACATACACACACACAAGTTGTTTGTCTCAAATCTCCAAGACTTACTCATTCTTTCAATCATTTCTTCATTTCCCTTGCTTTTGTTTTTCTCTCAGTTCTCCCCATCCAACTCTATTCCGTTTCTCTGCTTCGTAAAATGTTTTACATTTTTTTTTATTACTAGTTTTAATTTTATTATTATTCTTTCACTTTTATTACCTTTTCATAACAATTTTTCTCTCGTCTAATTTGTTTAGCCCTTGATTCCTATTATTGTTTTCTTAAAACCCCTCCCTTCCTTTCATTTTCACGCTAATTCTACACCTAGTTTCTCTATCTATCTATCTATCTCATGTACACACACATATATAAATATATATTTATATATATATATAGTTTTCTTTATGCATTGTTTTCCTTTCTCCCTATTCCTTTCAATAAAAGGAATATGTTTTCGTTCCATATATCCTTATTTTCTCTTCACTTTTTTTTTTTTTTTGCCCTTAATCAGTTTCTTCACTGTAAACAACATCTTCCTCCCTCGTTCCATTTTACTCTATCTATTTCTCCTCCACCTTACTCTTTTCTCTGACTCTTTCGTTTTACACTTCCTCCTTCTCTGCCTTTTTCTGTCTCACTCTGTCTTTCTCTCTCTCTCTCTCTCTCTCTCGCTATCCCTTTTCTTCACTTGCTGTGACTGTCTCTTTCTCACTACTATCGCCATTCTTTCTAACCTTTCTTTATGTCTTCAATTTTTAGTTTCTCTCTCTAAGACACTAATATTTCTCTTTCCTTCAATATTCACATGTCTCTTCTCTCTCTCTCTCTATATATATATATATATGAAGAGAGAGAGAGCGGGGAGGGTGAGTTGATTGCCTTAGCACACAAGGCCACCAAATTATAGGGCAAGGTAACGAGATGGTGTATCATTCATGCCTTTCTTAAAATTAAGGCTAGATGAAGGTTCTATGTGAGTGCGTGTGCGTGATTGTATATTTATGTGTGTAATAACTGGTTGTTTTTTTTTTACTTCTTCTACAGCCACGTTTTCAACCACTCCGTTGTTCCTCCTCCCACTCATACTATTACTTGTCTGTTACACTAGTTGTTTACACACATTCTGTTCGACTTGAACTGCAACGATGTAAAGAAAGAAAGGAAGAAAAAAATAGTTTGCCATGAGTTATTACATAGACATTCTAGTTATGTTCAGTTATTTTTACATTCAGTCATTGACATCATCACTACCACTACCATCATCATTGTCAGTATTATTATTGTTTTTCGTTATTATACGAGTAGTTAACGAAAGCAACCATTATTACAGTCAAATGAAATTACATCCTTATTAATTATTATCCAAGTATTCTAATCTTATAATTATCATTATCTTCAAGTTGCTTCGTTCACCTTTACAATAATAAAAAAAAACAGCTTCCATTATGTTTGCCATTTCTGATATAACCAACCAGTTAAAATGACAGCCAACGATGGCTATAAACCCAGAAATGACCATCCAAACAACAGCCTATTTTCAAGCCAGCTAATGTTTCCCACTGACTGAGACAGGAATCTATAAATATTTATGAAAACAGTTATAAACAGTAAGGTCATTCCTGTCTGTTTCTACTGGAAAACAACCTAGCTGATCTTTGTAGTCACATCTGTCAAGATAGTTCTGGAGTAACAATGAGTTGGCACATAAGCAAGTTCATGAGAAACTGTCACATGCTTGTGTGTCAAACGTATTAATACGGGATTTTTTTGGTTAGGCACAAGGTTACTTTTCAGAGGAGGGGATTGTTGATTGAATTGTATGGACTGTCGTGGGATATATATATATATATAACAACATTTATCCAATCATGATCTGAACTCAAAATCTTGAATGAAGACAATAATACGTTTAGTCTTAAATTTACTGTTGCTCGCTATTTCTGTTACATCTGTGTGGACACTCTACCTACTTGAAATAACAGCCAAATCTCCCTCAAAATACACCTTACAATGTTCTAAAGGAAGAAAAGATACACTGGACATTATGCTGGATATTCAAAAAGGCATGATGAACAAGGCTGAAAAGTTTTCTTTTATCATCTTCATCTTCTGGTTGAGCTTGCTGAGACATTTTTAAACTGTACACATCATCCATCTCAATCCCGCATTAATTAAAGGGAGTCTTCAGAGTGGCATCCAGGGCCTCCAGCAAGTTGATCTGTATACATTGTGTTTGGACAACCTGCTCAAGTATGACAATACTTTATTATCCATAACAGTAGGTCACTTGCCAGCCCTTGTGTGGCTCAGCTGCAATGTCCCACAAGTATCTTTCCTTTATAATGGTTGAAATAGGCAGGAGATCTCCATACAGCTGGATGTTGTCTGGAAATCAACCATCAGACAATCTTAAGAAGTTTTTCCATGCAACAATAGTGTCAGTCCTTTTATATGAAGCAACAACCTGGACATTTACTGAAAAACTGGAATCCAAACTAGATGGAAATTACACTCAAATATTAAGAGCTGTCTTAAATGTATCTTGAAGAACCCTTTTATCATAGGTCTCTTCAATCAAGGCTGATCTGTTACTAAACAATAACTCATCAGCCATGTTTCTTTTAATTAATAAAGCATTAACACATTGTTTTCCATAATCTATCTCTGAGAACATTTATAGCAAATATGAAATGATGAAATGAATTCAACTGTTATAGATTTACCTTAGTCAAAGTTTAATTGCAAATGACATTGCAATATTGGTTTCAATTTTTGACACAAGGTCAGCAATTTTGGAAAGGCTGTAAGTCAGTTACCTCAACCTCTATGCTCAATTGGTACTTATTTTATCAACCCCAAAAGGATGAAAGGCAAAGTCAACCTCAGTAGGATTTGAACTCAGAACAAAAAGACAGACAAAATGTTACGAAGCATTTTTCCCGGGATGTTAACAATTCTGCAAGCCTACCTCCCTAATACACTACACTATTAATTTGCATGATTTGCAATGTAGCTTTGAGTTCAGGCAATATGTCTTGTCCATAAATGTGAAACTAGCAACTGGTTGTTGTGGAAATTAAGATGAGAAATATTCTTAATGGTATTAGAATGAGCTTGGTGTTGCTAAAAAAGTAGTATTGGGACTCTAACCAAATTCATTCCCAAACAAGAATGAAGGTATCATGGTAAAAATTAACAAAAGGATCACTACTACTTATAGCCTTGCTTTCCATCTCTTACAGCAGATAATCATTATTATTTCAATGTCCACTGTTTCACGCTTGCTTGAGTCAGACAGAATTCATCGAGGAGATTTTTTGTGGCCAGATGCTATTCCTGTCGCCAACCCTCACCTGTTTCCAAGGAGAGAAATATTTTTCCATGGCTGGACATATTATCAAACAAGAATGGAAATGAATGATACCACTTGGATGACACTATCACTGCTTTACAACCATTGCAAAATGTCAAGACATTAAAACACACATATACATATACAATGGGCTTCTTTCAGTTTTGGACTACCAGATTCATTCACAAGAATTTCATTGGCCCAGGGCTATAGTAGAAGGCACTTACTTAAGATACTGCATTGTGGGACTGAATCTGAAACCATAGGAAGTGAACTTTTTAACAAAGCCAACTATGTCTGTTATAAATGTAAAACAGAATGAGAGCTATTCAGTTTTTGAAACAACTTTTGTTTCCTTCATGATTAATGAAAAAGAGCTTGACTCAGTTTCTGAACTACAACCCCTTCAATTACTTATACCATACTGACATAGGTTGGACGGTTTAGCAGGATCCTGTGAGCTGCAGGACTGTGTCATTTTTGTTTTCAATCTCATCTTTGGCATGGTTTCTATGGTTGGATGACCTTCCTAATATCAACAATTTTGTAGTGTGTAATAAATGTGTGTTTTTTTTTTTTTTTTCATGCCTTCAGCCCTAGTGAGGTTGCCAAGTAACTTGTAAGACAAGAAAAAACCCTTGACTGAATGAGGAGAGGTTATATTTGAGAGAGGGGCAGGTGGTTTTGTGCCAGACATTGAGAAGCTATGCATTTTCTCATATGCTGTACTCTACCTGTGGATGCAATATATAAACTCAGAATTGAAATTCTGATGACTTGAGCCAAATAATGCTTGTAGAAAATTTTAAAACTGTGATTGAGAGAGTTTATCACTCTGATTGTTAGTAATATCTGTTAGATGTGAATTCTCAATCTGTTGAATTACTATTTCTGTATTTCAAGGGACAGAGTAAATCGATTGCATTGCCTCCAGTGATCAGCTGGTACTTATTTTATCAAATCCTAATAGATGAAAGGCAAAGACAACCTCTGCAGAATCTGAGCTCAGAACATAAAGACTAACAATACTGCAAAGCACTTTGCCTGATGTGCTAACGATTCTACCAGCTGACCACCTTAATTAGAAATATTAACTTGTGCACTGAAGAATGTTTTTCAAATAAAAGGTTTATTAATTTCTGACCACAGAATAAATTGGCTCCCTATTCTTTGATGTCTTTCCCTATGTGACCACTCTCATAACTGTATGCATCTTCTAAAGTTGTTCAATTGAAATTTGTTTAGCTTACAACCATATAAAAATCTAATTCTACAGAAGATAAACTTTGAGGACCTCTGGACTTGAAGTACGTTCAGAATCTTCCTTCACCACAAGTCATGTCTTAATGAATTGTTGTATAACTGTTATATATCAATCTGCATGAAAAATAATTAAAAGATCGAAATCGTGATTGAACCAAATTCGATGACTGGCACCTGTGCCGGTGTAGCGCTAAGAGCATCGTCCGAGCGTGATCATTACCAGAGCAGCTATCTGGCTTCTGTGCCAGTGACACGTAAATAGCACCATTTGAGCGTGATCGTTACCAGCGTCGCCTTACTGGCACTTGTGCCGGTGGCACATGAAAAAACATTCGAGTGATGTCGTTGCCAGTGCTGCTGAACTGGCTCCTGTGCAGGTGGCACGTAAAATACACCATTTTGAGCGTGGCCGTTGCCAGTATCGCCTGACTGGCCCTCGTGCTGGTGGCACATAAAAGCTCTCACTACACTCTTGGAGTGGTTGGTGTTAGGAAGGACATCCAGCTGTAGAAACTCTGTCAGATCAGATTGGAGCCTGGTGCAGCCATCTGGTTCACCAGTCCCCAGTCAAATCGTCCAACCCATGCCAGCATGGAAAGCGGATGTTAAACGATGATGATGATGATTTATGAATGTCTTTTTTTAAAAACATGACAAAAATGTCAGCAAAATAGCAGCTTGACACATTACAATATTAATAATGCTATATCACCATTAAAAATAAACAAATATTATATTACATTATTGAATAAATAAATAGCTTACAATGAGGTAATTTAATTTTCCCCATCTCAAAAACACATTAATTCAGCCTGGAAATGGAGTTATATTTTGTTTACTATGAGGGGTTTCTTGCAGAGAGACATTAAGAAGACTCTATGAGTGAAGATTTGGCAGCTTCTGTGTATTCAACATACTATTCCAAACAGCTAAGGCTATGTGCAAAAGGAAAAAAAAATTTCAAAAAAGAGTGATATTTTTTTGCCTCTACATCTATATGTCCTACTGTTAGATAGATAAAACCAATGGCAAATAAATGCTACATGAATGAGTTAGAAAAGGTTAACAAAGTAATTTCACCAAGATAACAGTAAGAGGAGCAAACACACCAATAGTGCTGATCAGTGTTAACCGGTTTCAGCAAATTTTATATAACTTGCCTACTGGTCAATTAAAATATTATTGATCCTACTTGCTATATATAGAACATGAAGGAATACAGAAAGGCTGAAAAAAGTTGATAGATGTAATTCAGAATAAGAGACAAAGTTTAAAATTACAGAAGATATTTATGGTAATTATCCACTGATTCCTGATATGGGACAAAATACTACAGCAACAAATTATCAAAGTGTACCATGAAAACACTTTAAAAAATGTGAATTCTGAATTCTCCAACTTCTTTTCACCCTCAACTCTTTCATGCACCCCCACCTGCCCATATTCACCCATATAATACTCAGAAGGCAAAACTGAAGAGAGAGAATTAAGAAGGGATGTGTGTATGCGTACAAAATTATACATATGTTTGTGAATATCAGAACCAGCATGCAGATGTTCTGAGAAGGAAGCAAAATGGTCTGAAGATGGAGGAGCTTCCTGAATAGATGATTAAGGAATGATCCGCCTTTAAGCAAGGCAATAATACCATCTTGTACTATCTTGTTGATGAAGGGAATATCTTGAGTGGCACCAGTCTAATCTTAACATTTATATTACAAGAAAGTCTGTATGGTAATGCAACCTGCTAGAGATAACAGTCAAATCTCCCTCTAACATTTATATTCTTTTCTACTCTAGGCACAAGGCCCGATAATTTTGGGTGTGGGGGTGTGGGGGGGGGGCCTCGATTAGATTGATCCCAGTACACAACTGTTACTTAATTTATTGACTCTGAAAGGATGAAAGCAAAGTCGACCTCTGCGGAATTTGAACTCAGAACATAAAGACGGACTAAATACCGCTAAGCACTTCGCCCGGTGTGCTAACATTATATCACAATTAGAAAGCCTTTGTGCATTAATTCAACCCACTAGAAATAGCAGTCAAATCTCCATCAAGTCTTGAAAAGCATGAAGGATGAGATTGGATGAAAAGGTAGAATGGTCAGGTTTAATTGCTTTGCATCATACATCTAACCAATCAGAAGTGGCCTGGAACAAAACAGCAATATGAGTTGCATTTCCTGAAGGATTTTCTTTATCATAATGATTGATTTCAAATTTTGGCACAAGGCCAGCAATTCCAGGGAAGTAGGTAAGTCAATTACATTGACCCCAGTGCTCAACTGGTACTTATTTTATCAACCTCAAAAGGATTGTAGTGGCACAAGCAATCAGCGCCATATTGGATGAGATCTCGCCGGCAGCCATGGCCATCTCTGAGACTGGAGCGAGATCTCACCTGCATCCATTCACCATGCGCGAGATCACAATGAGGCTCGCGATGGCAAACTGGATATAAGGGCCGAACAGACAGATTCTATCTCTTCTTCATCACAAGCGCTTGCTGAACATACATATTTGCTGGCTGGGTCTCCAGGCTAGTCCTGTCCGCACATCGTATCTCCAGAGGTAATGGGCCCACGGAGATACAACGAGATGTACACAGCTTGAGATGCTCAATTGAGAGTGACACACATCATTTATTCTGTGTAACAATGTAAATAAAACTGCTTGTGAATTTGCATTTCCACTTGAGACTTCTTTCTTCACCTGCTGGAGCCTGAAACAACACAACAAACAATTTTAATGGAAGAAGGCAATACTCATCCAATATCGTGAACCTTACCTCCCATTATAGGATGAAAGGCTGAGTCAGCCTCAACAGAATTTGAACCCAGAACATAAAGACAAAATGTTGCTAAGCATTTTGCCCAGTATTTATTATAATTATTACCTCCGCCTTAGCGAAGGCAGAGGTATTATTTTCAGTCATGTTTGTTTGTTTGTCCGTGGACAAGATATCTCAAGAACTGCTGGATGGATTCAGATGAAACTTTCAGGGATGTTTGGCCTCATGACTGGCACAAACTGATTGGATTTGGGGATCGATCTAGTAACGGACAAAGATTCTGGATTATTTTTTATATTTTCTTTACTTTACATGTATATGTAAAGTTTTGTATAGTTCTCTTGTACATGCACACACATACACACATATACTCACACATTTTCAGCATTGAACATTACCATCCCATTTCCATTGTACACACACACACGCGCGCGCACAAACATACCTCTCTTTTACACAACTTCAGGAAACCTGCCAGTCACCTAGTCACCTACCGCTCCGGCAGACACTCTAGCCAAATCGACTACATCCTTGCCAGAAATAGGGAAAGAGGGCGGCTTATAAATGCCAAAACCTACCCTGGCGAAGAATGTACCCCACAACATAGATTAGTAGTTAGCGACTTTGGGATCAAGGCAAAATGGGTGCCCAGAATTAGACAGGCTTGGAGGAGA
>NC_068984.1:18681502-18691563 GCF_001194135.2 Octopus bimaculoides
CTGGCTTTAAGGATATCGTGAAAGACCTGGTTGGAAGCCCAACCTTCTGAGTTCTTTTACAAGGGATAAAAAAATCTGAAGGACTACTGCAATAAATGTGTGAACCTGAGAGGGGAATATGTTGAATAAAATCATAATTAACTGATCCTCCTGCATTTTCTTTTACCCCAAGCCAGAAACTTTTCAGCCCCCCCCCCCCCATATATATTTCCAAATTAGTTTGAGTGTTGCAGTGTAAATTATATTATTTCCTATGTTCCTAGACTAGCTAATTCATTTAACTTTTAATTGAGGATATTATAATTATGTTTTATTACTGGATCAGTGAGGGTATTTATGTTCATTTCTAGTTAACCTTTTAATGCGCCCTGCATTAAACAGGTTAACACTAATTTCATTATAGTTATTCATGTGAATGACATTTCTAAATCATTCTTCTCTAGGCCATTTTATTTTCTCATTTCAATCATCATAGAATGTTAGATAATTACTCAGTGTACTTACTTCAGCAAAGTATAATGAAAGCAATCTCTTATTGATGAGGTCAGGATAATATCAAAACATGTCCCAAGTTCTCTCTCATACTTTCTAGGTTGCCTAAAACGTTTCTTTCGCCTCATTATTATTTCCTACTTTTAGTATTTTGTTCAGTTTTAAATAATGATCAGATATTCTTTTATTCATTTATTCATTTCAGACATGCTGCTGCATTCAGATTGGAGCACCACCATGATATGTCTATAACATTAAGATTCCTGTATAATTTTTTCTTTTATTTGTATCTGTTTTACTATCAAGTTTATTGCTCTTTTACTTGTTTCAGTCATTTGACTGCGGCCATGCTGGAGCACCGCCTTTAGTCGAGCAAATCGACCCCAGGACTTATTCTTTGTAAGCCTAGTACTTATTCTATCGGTCTCTTTTGCCGAACTGCTAAGTTCTGGGGACGTAAACACACCAGCATCGGTTGTCAAGCGATGTTGGGGGGACAAACACAGACACAGAAACACACACACATATATATATATATATATACATATACATATATACGACAGGCGTCTTTCAGTTTCTGTCTACCAAATCCACTCACAAGGCTTTGGTCGGCCCGAGGCTATAGTAGAAGACACTTGCTCAAGGTGCCACGCAGTGGGACTGAACCCAGAATCATGTGGTTGGTAAGCAAACTACTTACCACACAGCCACTCTCGCAAGTCTAACATGTTTAATTCTTTATCTCTATCTACTTCTTTACAGAAGATATTGTGTCTAGTTAGTTTTCTTCTCTTTATGAGAGCCTTATCATATTTCTAAAGCTGGATTTCATATCAGTTTCCAAACTGAATTTGGACATCAGATATGAGCAGGAGTTTGTCTTTTCTAAAATACATTTTGAGGTCTTCTATATATAAAAGATGGTTTGATTATTGCTCCATAGCACTCTTATCCAACTCTAGTTTGGTTCAGAATTTTGTTCAAAATGTCAGCAGAGAGATGGAGAAAAGGAATCTCCTTGGAATACTCTTCTTTTTGAATTCTTTTGCTTGGACCTGTTACAACTGTCTTCCATTTACGGTAAACATTTATATGCTGACGGTGCTGCTGGCACTCTGTCAGTTACAATGACAAGTGTTCCAGTTGATTCAATCAATGGATCAGCCAGCTCATGGAATTAATGAACAAGTGGCTGAGTACTCCACAAACATGCATACCCTTAACATAATTCTCAGGAAGTTTCAACGTGATACAGAATGTGATAAGGCTAGCCCTTTGAACTACTGGTACAATGCATTTTCGCCAGCTGAGTGGACTGGTGCAATGTGAAATAAAGTGTCTGGTTCAATGACACAACACACCGCTGGATATCGAACTCACAACCTTATGATTGTAAGCTGAATTCTCTGACTGCTAAGTCATGTACCTTGATGGGTGCTGATGTACTCTGCCTCTGAATGTAGGAGTCAACGTCTCATCAGGCAGTGAAGCAATTTTGTAGGCATTTCAGCCTCTTCCACCACAACATCAAAGCTGCCTGGGACCACCAACTAATGTAGGCAACAAAACCACACAAAAGCAAAAGCTTTGTTGAGTTAGATGTTGCAAAACTGGACCAGATTGTTTTAATGTTCCTGTTTGCTATTGGTACTACTTTACTTTTGTTTGCATGTTTCCAGGATCCACAAATGAGAACTCTATCAAAAGCCTTTTGGTAAAATTTCACACCATGGTCAAACCTTTTCTTCAGCTAAAGCTTTATTAATCAATGACTGTTCTTTACAAATCATTTAAGCTTTTACAACCTTTCTGGTCTTCTAGAAACATGTTGCTTTTTGACAGGGGAACATTTACTTCTTGTAATAGGATTGATGTAAAGGTTTTATATACAGCAATGAAGTTAGTTCTGTCAGCATTATCATCATCACTATTTTACAGATGTTTTTCTATGCTGGCATGGATTGGAAGGTCTTTTCTAGAACAGTGTCTTGTCACTTGACATGTGTCATCTCCTTTACATCCTGAGATCATCTTTTACAACTTCTTCCCACACTTTGATCATTCTTCTTCCTCCCACTTGGATTACTTAATATTTCTTCTCATAATTTCTACCTCCTATGAACAGAGCAGGATTGCTAGGGTACAAAGAAAGTATGAACTACTCAAGCCCAGAGTCAACTCCGTCTTCAATCCCAACAAACCACCAGTGCCCCACCTGCAGCAGAGCATTCACAGCACACATCAGACTGATTCATCATAGCCAGACACACCATGTCCCGTATGTACTGTCATTAGTCATCACTGACAACAACAGATGAACTAATTAATTATCTTCCATATTAAGCAATCTTCTCTCCTGCAAACTATTCTCAATTCCTCCAATGTGGATTTTTCATTTTCAGGTGACCTGTATTCTTTTGTTTAGATATGCTGTCATGAGGTGTGATGATTCTACAGTACCAGGGATTAAGATTTTTAATTTTTCCCCCCTTGTTTGGAGAGCCTTTATGTGTTGTTTCCAGATGTTTCCACAAATCATTGATTATCATTTCAATTACTTGTAGACACTGGTTTGATATTTTAGTCAGAGGTTAGATGCTTTTATAGAATCTGAGTTCCAGCAGATTATTTGTATCTTGTAGTATTTAGGTCACTTTTTGTGTTGTTATTTATCCCCTGGTGCTGAACTTTTAGCAGTATTCTTGACCATTGTGATGCATCTGTTCTCTATACTTCTTCCACAAAGTCTTTTACTTGTCTTGGAGATGACACTGCATTGATTTCTTCTTTGCTTTTACCTAATTCTTGGTAAAATCATTTGTTATTGAACACAAACATTTTCTTTTTTTTTTCTTTGTTCAAGAAACCATTGCCAATTTTCATAATTGTAATTCAGCAAAGAACTCTTATCTTCAGCATTCTTTGATTTTATTCATTTATTTATATTTTCTTATTTGTATCTTTTTTTTTCATTTGTGTGGTTTTCTTGTCAATCTCATCAACAATTGATAGATCTTTTCTTTTATTGTGTATATTTGAGTCTTTCTGTCTAGAAGTATGTATACAACATGGTTGGAGGTGATAGCCACTTTTCTTTGTGACTACTGTGACCACTATAGTGAATTATCCAGTTAATATTAATGTTCACATCTTATTCTAGAATGACCCAGATTGTGTTCCTTTCTTTCAGCTGATGATACTGTTTTATTGTTTTTCTTATCTTTGGGAAGATTTTTTCTTGGTTCACAGAAAGATTTTCTCCCAATACATCTATTGTCATTTATCATGAGGATTTGGTTCCACAAAAACAGTGATAAATGAATCAGTGATAATGAATCATCTCCATGAACTTTGTAAATGGAATGAATAGTATAATCATGGATACCAGACTCTTGGCCCATAGCGGTGAAGCTATGACCATCATGTATTTTCTTGATAATCTCAACCATTTCTTGTAGAGAATACATTCATCTGTATCATTTGTATTTTTTCTGTTTACTAGTCCCGAGTTGATGGGTACAAGTACATAAATCCATATAAAAGATATGATGCTCCTTAGTACAGTAGTGTAAACACATGATAATCAGTGTATTTTGAGTAGCAGAGCATTGTAGATGCAACAGAATCATTAACTAACTACCAGACCAATGTTATCACAGATCATTCCATGATAAGCAGAACATGGTTCACAGTTGAGTGTATCATGTCTCAAATCAGTAATAGATGCAGGTGTGGATGTGTGGTAAGAAGTTTGCCTCTGAACCACATGGTTTCAGGTTCAGTCCCACTGCATGGCCCCTTGGGAAAATGTCTTCTACTCTAGCTTTGGGCTGACCAAAACCTAGTGGATTTGGTAGACAGAAACTGAAAAAGCCTGGCAATGTATACGCATGTATGTATGTATGTATGTATGTATGTATGTATGTATGTATGTATGTATGTATGTATGTGTACGTGTGTGTCTTTGTGTCTGTGTTTGTCCCCTACCACTGCTTGACAATTGGTGCTGTTGTGTTTACATTCCATAACTTAGTGGTTCAGCAAAATACTTAGTGGTATTTCTTCTGGTTTTACATTCTGGGTTCAAATTCTGCTAGGGTTCACATGGCCTTTCATCCTTTTTTGGAGATGATAAAATAAATACTAATTCAACATTGGTGGTGACGTAATTGACTAGCCAACTCCCAGTCCAAAATATTTCAGGCCTTGTGCTTTTAGTAGAATGAATTATTGTTATTGTTATGGCAGTAGATTAAGGAGGCAAACTAACAGAATCCTTAGCATGCCAGGCAAAATACATACCAGCATTCTGGCCATTGACATTTTGAGTTTAAATTCAACCAAGGTCAACTTTGCCTTTCATGCTTTTGGGTTTGCTGAAATAAGCACCAGTTGAGTGTCAATGTAAGCGACTAGCCCCCTCCTGCAAAATTTTTGGCCCTGTACCTATAGCAGAAAGAATTATTGTTATTGTTATGGCAGTAGATTAAGGAGACAAGCTGACAAAATCATTAGCAATGCCAAGCAAAATACTTAGCAGCATTTCAGCCATCTTTACATTCTGAGTTCAAATTCTGCCAAGATCAAATTTGCTTTTCATACTTTTGCGGTCAAGGAAGTAAGTACAAGTTGAGTACCACTGCCAATGTCAGTAACTAGCCCCCTCCCATAAAATTTCAGGCCTTGTGCCTATAACAGAAGGGATTATTATGACTTCTTTCAGTTCCTGTCTATCAAATTCATTCACAAAATTTTGGTTAGCCTGGATCCATAGTAGAAAGCACTTGCCAAAGATTTCATGTAGTGGGACTGAACCCCAAACCACGTTATGAGGAAACAAACTTCTTAACCATGCATGCATGTGTGTATGTGTGCATACATACATACATACATACATACAGGTAAAGGCCTCTTTGGTCATGAATGAACATGGGATTGCCTCTAGAAAGTTCCCCTCCAAGGCACAAGTCTGGGCAAGGTTGTTTATGGAAGACCAGCAATCACTCATGCATACCAACCTCCCCTCTCCACGCCACCGATGTTATTCAAGGGCTGATATAATTTGGCACCAGTGACATCGCAACTCATTTCTACAGTTGAGTGAACTGGAGCAATGTCAAATAAAATGTCTTGCTCAAGAACACAACACACAGCCCAGTCCGGGAATCGAACTCACTACCACATGATTGTGAGCCTGACACTCTAACCACTGAGCCATACATATATTTGTGTGCGCGTGCGTGTAAGTTTTCTTAGAGTCCATTAGTCAGGAAAGAATGCACTCACATATCTATCAATAGAGTATGTGTATTATCTGAAGTGTATAGTATTATATATCCAGTTCTATATCTAAGAAATGAGGAATTATATACATTATTTACATTTGACGGATATAAACCCACGGGCATATGGCATAGGGGTTAAGAGCGTGGGCTACTAACTCCAAGATTCCGAGTTCGATTCCAGGCAGTGACCTGAATTATAATAATAATAACAACAACATCGAAAAATACCTTAGGAATGAGAACCCAGGTTCGAAATTTTCCCAAGACATCTGATGAAGGCTGGAGGGTATATCAGCCGAAACTTTGTGTTAACAACAAACGAGATGAGAACAAATATCCGTCAAATGTAAATAATGTAAATAATATTATATATCTGTTACAGCCAATCTTACCAATCGGTTTCCTACTAAGGGGATTCAGTCACCATATTTCATTCCGTAACGGCTACCTCTGATGAGCACAGAATTACATAATCAGATTGTTACCTAACACTCCTCCATTGAATACCTAGTGCAAAACTGATTGGTAAGATCAGCCGTAATGGACATAAATACTGTACACTTTGGATAGCACCATTACACTCTCTGAGTGGTTGGCATTAGGAAGGGCATCCAGCTGTAGAAACTGTCAGATAAGATTGGAGCCTGGTGCAGCCATCTGGTTCACCAGTCCCCAGTGAAATCGTCCAACCCATGCTAGCATGGAAAGCAGACATTAAACGATGATGATGATGATATATATATGTATATATATATATATATATATATATATATATATATATATATATATATATGTGTGTGTGTATATATATATATATATATATATATATATATATATGTATGTATGTATATAAACCATAGCTGTTACTTGTGAATGAGTATGACTTGACAGCATGTATCATTCTTTCAATAATTGTTTTTAAGTGCCTTTTTAGATACCTGCTGAAGTATGCACCCACTCAGTTTCCCACCTATGACACTGTGGCACATCTAGAGTATGACTGCTGGAGGGAGATGAAAGATCCCTGCCAACACCAAACAGGTAATCATTTTCAACTGAGAACTGAACAGGCTGGAGCAATGTGAAATGAAGGAGAAGCACATGCAACCCATCCCAGAAACCCAAATTACTACTTCCTGATGCGAGAACACCCTAATTACTGAACTTGTTTGAATGGCTAAGTTCACTTTTCAACTTTGAGGTCTTGAGTTCAATCTTACCATCTGGCATCTTAGGAAAATGCTCCTTTTCTGCAACCTCTGGCCAACCCATACTTGTGAGTGAGTAAAATTGGTTGGCTTGCACCTGTGATTGAAAGGTACACCTTGTCAAACCCTATGTCATGTTGATTCTTATGTTAAGGGTATGTAGGGAAGTGGTTATACACCATTAGGTGTACACCGCTTCCGTACATTAAATTTCTAGAAGAAACAACGGAACGCAGATTCTGAACAACATAACAATATTTATTTACAGTGGAATTCAGTTCACGCTTGGAGGGAATTCGGTAGCTCGTCGCCCTCGGTTACTGAGACGCCTCCTGAATGATTTCCATGGTTATTTGTGAAGCTCTGGTGCTGACATGTGAGAGAGCTCTGTTGGACGTCTTGGCTCGACGGAGATCAGTCAACGAAGAGACTGAGAAAAGGCACCAAAGCTGGGTGTCGAACTCTACGCATGCGCATGAGACTCTTCCTGTATTCCTTCCGGAACTAGTCCCTGCACATGCGTGGATAAAACTCCGGACATTGAACATATAACAGTCGTCTGCTATAAGATGTCACTACAGGTACACATGTTAGATGGAAATTTAAAGAAGCCCATCGTGTGTGTGTGTGTGTATGTGTGTGTGTGCATCCATATCTTTGTTTATCCCCCCTCCCATCACTGCTTGACAATTGTTGCTGATGTGTTTATGTCCCTGTAACTTAGCAGTTTGGCAAAAGAGACCGATAGAATAAGTACGAGGATTGAAAAAAAAAAAGTAAGTATTGGAGTCAATTCCTTTGGCTAAAAATTCTTCAAAGCGGTGCCCCAGCATAGTTGTAGTCGAATGACTGAAACAAATAAAAATGTCTGTGAAATGCTCAACTGCTTACATGTTAATTCAATGAATAGGAACTGAGTTGATCAAACAACTGAATCCTCCTCATCCAAACCAAAGCAGAAACCTGTTTCTCTCTTTTATATAACTGAAGAACGATGTTGTTGGTGTCACACTTATTCCGCCGTTTGAAACTGTTTTATCAACATATGGGTGACGAATCATAACATGCATGTTATATGATTTGTCAACCATGTTACTGAAACAATTGTAACCCGTAGAATAAATGTAATAACAATGTACTCCATTATTTCCTTATTTATGTTCTGCAACTGAAGATATCGTCGTTGTCGCCACTGTCACTTAATGTCCGCTTTCCCTGTTAACATCGGTTGGACGGCTTGACAGGAGCTGGCAACCCCAGAGGCCACAAGTTCCATAGTCTGTTTCTCGCTTGCTTTCTACAGTTGGGTGCCTTTCTCAACGCCAACCACTCTACAGTTTACTGGGTGCTTTTAACGTAGCACCCACAGGTACTGTTTACGTGGCACCAGCACCAATGCTTTTTACACGGTACCAACCTTCTGCATTTTCAGTTTGTGTGAAACTGGTGTTTCCACTGGACATTCCGCTCACCCATTCATATACTATCCACCCATAGAAACCATGCCAAAGCATACATTGGAGCTCAGTATAGTCCTCTGGCTCGTCGCTACGTGTCAAACCGTCCAACCCATGCCAGCATGGAAAATGAATGTTAATCGATGATGATAATATATAAACTACGGAGCATTGTCACAGTTCCGGGGTACGAAAATCATACCATAATATTCGCATATCTAAAGCAACGACTCTCAAACGGTGCGTCACAAAGGTGTTATCTTGATGCACTGAGAGTTTTGCAAAGATATCGTGTAATGCTTTTAAAAATCCGCGCTAATGAATGAACACCTTGTAAAAAAACGTGCTATTCATAAGATTATCATATACACCTTTCATCAATAAAACAAAGAAAGTAGACGTGTTGTTATATATTTTTCTGAATTTTTAACTTTAAACATAGTTGCATGCTTTGAGCTTCAAATGCAAAGTGAGTCACTAAATCTTTGTTTGATCTCAGATGTGTCACGAAATGAAAAAGATGAAGATTTGATCTAGAAGGGAGATAGTTATCGAGTGATCTTTCAAAGTTATCTCCCCTTCAATTCTTAAAAAAAAAAATCAAGTCAGTAAATGTTGTTGAGCCTTCAAGCGAGCCCTGATTAAAAAGAGCAATAGGTATTCCACTCATGACCATTACATCTGTTTGTATATCCAGAAAACTTGATTGTATCCATTATCCAATGTATCATTTCTGAGATACAGTGAGGGAGATTTGGTTGCTATTTCTAGGAAGTCAAAAGACTACGTAGAGATTCTTCTTATCAATAAAAGCGTCGTTAACTTCATAACATACGTTTTCAATTTTAATTTTAAATTTTAAGTGTCCAGTGGCGAGTGGTGTTTGGTGTTGTGCACAAAGAGTAGTAGATTTGTAAACTTGTCAGCTGCATATCTACAGGCGTGGACAGGAGCCCTGATCTGTAACAACTACACAGCTCACATTTATGGCTTTCAGAAGATTGTGCACACCTGCATACAAAATTCTATATACGTGAATAAATTCTAAACAAAAACACAACCCCAAATTTAATCAATAAAAACTTCTACACAATACCTCTCTACCACAACCCATCCTACAACCTAATTACCACTCCACTCAAACCCCCATACCCAAGGAAGATTTTCTCATAACTGAGTTTGTATAAAGCTAAGATAAACTTCAATGCACTGCAGTCCAACATTGGCTTAACTGGTTGAAACTTCAAAGTCACTGTCAACAACATTCTTGTTTAAGAATGATAAATTCATACTCTACAAAAGTATAGAGTAACCCATCAGATTAATGTAAAAATGTTTTCATTACAACTGAACATAAAAACAAATGTTATTTATATATATATATATATATATATAAAATCAAAATAAGCAACAAGGATATTCAAGGTTACTGCAGTACGATCGTTTCATGCGACTCCATTTATTTAAGCAATGTGAGCATTACATTAAATGTAAAATGCAGAGCAATCTTCAGCTGCACAAAGATACAGAAAATTTACTGAAATTTCATTTCAGTAGAAGGACATATTACTGTTGTAACTACATTTAAACAATCCAAGTGGGAAGGAAGAATACAAAAA
>NC_068984.1:18691656-18694588 GCF_001194135.2 Octopus bimaculoides
TATATATATATATATATTTGATTCAGTTATTAGATTTTGGCCATGCTAGTACTGTCTTCAGGAGTTTTGGTTGAATGAATCAACCCCAGTAATTTTTTTTTTAAGCTGGTCTATTTTGCTGAACCGCTAAGTTGCAAGTATGTACACAAACCAGCACCAGTTGTTAAGCAGTGGTGGAGAAGACACAGACACAGACACACACAAACAAGGATAAAAATCATGTAAATACTAAGAGGCCAAGATGCAGGAGTTAAAATTGGTTTTATAACGTATTTTGGCATATTCTTACAACATGTTGGAGCAAGGTTTTTTCCCTGTTCCCTTATATAATTATATAATTTAGATATATAATTATTATTTTAGTATATGTATATATGAGAGCTCCAACCTCTGCTGGCAACAAAGGGTCTCTCTCTCTCAGAGAGAAAGGCAGATTGTATGATGCCTGTGTATGAAAAGCTATTCCAGCTATATGGCAGTGAAACATGGGCTGTGACAGCCAAGAACATGCGTAGGCTTGAAAGAAATGAAGCCAGTCTGCTTCACTGGATGTGCAATGTCAGTGTGCATGTTTGACAGAGTGTAAGCATCTTGAGAAATAAGTTAGCCATAAGAGGAATCTGATGTGGTGTGTAAGAGAGATGACTGCGCTGGTATGGTCATGTGGTGTGTATGGACGAGGACAACTATGTAAAGAAGTGCCAATCTCTAACTGTGGAGAGAACGTGTGGTAGAGGTAGACCCAGAAAGACATGGGACAAGGTGGTGAAGCATGATCTTTGAATTTTGAGCCTCACAGAGGCAATGACTAGTGACTGAGACCTTTGGTGAAATGCAGTGCTTCAGAGGACCTGTCAAGCCAAGTGAAATCGTAGTCATGGCTGATGCTGGTGTCACATAACTGACACCAGAGAGCACTTTTCGAGCGTTGGGCCTCCTGAAGGCAAAGTGGCTGAGTTCCTTCCTAGCCTCAGGGAGGCAAAGTGGCTGATGATGATGATATATATATACATTCAATGGGCTTCTTTCAGTTTCCATCTACCAAATCCACTCATTAGGCTTTGGATAACTGTAGGCTGTAATAAAAGACATTTACCCAAGGTATCACACTGTGGGACTGAACCCAGAACCATGTGGTTGGGAAGCTAACTTTTTAATTAATGACACAGAATGTAACAGATATGGTTTCAGCCCATGAAAGAGCTTCTGAAGAAGGGACTGTGTCCACAACATTTACAAGATCTCCGAGACTGATATTATCAACACAGTCAACATTCCTCTTGAACAGGTGCAGGTATCCAGATGCAGGAAACATGTTCAGGAAATAAGAATTCCAAAGGACCTGAACTTCTTCGAATAGACAAAAACCTGGGGGAAGTGACAATACTGCTGAAAAAGTATGGTTAGATGTGTCTGGAATTGATGTTTGGGGATCCTTTGAGGAAACATACCTGGGGATGGGGGAAGGAATGGATACAGTGGTTTGTGGTGGAGTCTAAGATCATGGATATAATAGAAGTCATAAGAGATGAAAACCACTATGATGAAAACCTCTTCCATGACTGATTGTTTGTGATTGTATCTAGCCAATCCACTGAGTGGTAGAAAAAGAAAAGCGGTGAGCTGGCAGAAACGTTAGCACACCGGGCGAAATGATTAGTGGTATTTCGTCTGTCGTTACGTTCTGAGTTCAAATTCCACCGAGGTTGACTATGCCTTTCATCCTTTCGGGGTCGATTAAATAAGTACCAGTTATGCACTAGGGTTGATGTAATTGACTTAATCCGTTTGTCTGTCCTTGTTGGTCCCCTCTGTGTCTAGCCCCTTGTGGGCAGTAAAAGAAATAAGAAATCATAAGAGAACAGGTGGGAGAAATGGGAATGCCTGAGTAAGGCACCAAAAGACCAATCAGTGCCCAAAACAAGACATACACTGCTTACAGAGATTCAGTCATTTTCCAAACTGTATGGCTTTTGCAATTACAGCAAGATCATTGTCTAAACCACAAAGGATGTCACCATGAGTCACATGGCTTTCAAGCTCTTCCACCTTCCAGAGAGATTAGGCAGCTCTCTCTTATAGGTTGACTAACCATGTAAAGAATCATCTGTTCACTTTAAAACCCATTACTGTTGTACAAACCCAATCCAGCTATTTCTGAGCCACCTTTGACCAAAGACCTTCCAAACATGACCTTCCACTCCTCTAAGGTATTATGTATCTGATTACAATATTCATTCACTACTCTCTTTTTTCAAAACATTATGGTTATGATTTGAGAAGATTTTGTTGTTATTTATAGCAAGTCAGGAGACCACATAAAAGATCTCTCTTGGGTTGTTTAGTCTCAGATCAGACTTGATCTAGCAGACACAAGAGCAAACATCTTTGAGCCCAGGTACCAAACACTTTCTCACCCAACATATCAGTGTCATCCTTATCATTCAATGTTTGTTTTCCATGCTGGCATGGGTTGGATGATTTGACAGGAGCTGGCCAGCTAGAGAGCTACCTGGGTTCCATTTTGTCCATTTTGGCATGGTTTCTATGACTGGATGCCCTTCCTAATGCCAACCATTTTACAGAGTGCACTGGGTGCTTTTAACATGGCACCAGTATGTCATTCTTATATTTAAGACAGTAGGACAGCAGATTTCTAAAAATAACTGAAGGCTTTGGAAAAGCCTTTCTAATGCTTGAGCATTTAAAAAAATAAATGTTATTCATAATCTTGTTAAACACAAGCATGAGTATTAAAACAAGATAAGCAATGTTTTATTTTATATCTTTCCAAATCTTTAGCTTTAAGACATTGTTTTATTTTTTAATTTTCATGATGCAAAGTGTGCCAGTTTAAAAAAATTTTTTTTCTTTTCACCAGGTTTCCAATGATCTTCAAGGTCAAAAGAATCCAAAGTTATTAAGGCAGGAT
>NC_068984.1:18697257-18708717 GCF_001194135.2 Octopus bimaculoides
AAAAATTTAGATTTAGATGAATATGGTACTTAAATTGAGGCACCAGAACTTAGTACGGTATTATCCATACAATTTCAAAGTAAGGTGATTAAAATCAAAATAAGCAACAAGGATATCCAGAGGTAATGCAGTATGATCGCTTCATTTAATTGAACAATGCAATCATTACATCAATGTAGTAGAGTTATTCTAAGTAACTCTACTACAACATATAAGTTACTCTAAGTAACTTATATGCTGTAGTAGAGGCAACATGCTCTTTGTCTCTCTCCTTAACTTCTTGGAGATTTTAGGTATAATTATACTAATGTGTCCATCTGTTCTAATTTAATTAAATTCTATGTCTTTGTGCAGCTGAGGATTGCTCTGCATTTTAAATTGATGTAATGATTGCATTGTTCAATTAAATGGAGTTGCATGAAACGATCGTACTGCATTACCTCTGGATATCCTTGTTGCATATTTTGATATATATATATATATGTGTGTGTGTGTGTATATATATATATATGTGTGTATATATATATATATAACATTTTGTTTTACCTGTTTATATGTTTAAAATTTACCTGATGATGGCAGGTTTTTTTCCATCATGTAATCTAAGAATGCATCAATAAAGTGCTGTCAAAACAGCTGTTGTGAATTTTAAACTCCACTTGTGTCCTTGTTCATATATATATGTGCATGTATATATATTTATGTATTATATATGTGAGTGTGTGTATGGGGGGGGGGTGTAGTTTGTCTTGTCTTGATATTGTCATTCATTTCCAATATACTGCAAAAACATGTCTGGTCAAGGGGAAATATTACCTTACTTGGAAACAGGTGAGGGTTGGTGACAAGAAGAGCATTCAGCAGTAGAAAATCTACCTCAATGAACTCCATCTGACCCATGCAAGCATGGAAAAGTGGATGAGATAATGATGATGATGATGATGGTGATGGTGATGATGATGGTGATGATGATGATGATGATGATGATGATGATGATTATGATGATGATGAACTTAATGGATGTTCACATTGTTTTATGGAACTAATATTTTCAATTATATCTTCAATTTCATTCCATAGTTTAAAGGTTGTTGAAAGTGCATCAGCCAAGTACATAGTATGACAAGCAGAATAATATTAGAGATTGGATTTTAATGTCATATGGAAAGTGTAAAATTTTATCTCAAAAATTCAAAGAATCTAAGTTACATTCAATATTCTTTTAATTCCAAACGTGGATTCAAACCTTGAATATGCAAATGGCAGAGTAAGTAACCTTTGAATGTGAAGACAATATGACTGCCACGAGAAGCCACAGTAAGAAGAATATATAAAATTGGTTTTCTTTGAATAAATAGAGAACAGATTATTTTTTTATACCTTAGATATTGAATTTACACGAGGATTTTATATTCAATATGCAAAAATATGGATTATGTCTTGAATGTTAATATTGTCTTTTGGAATATTGCAGTTGCTTTGAACTTTCAGACAGTGGATATTATCTCAGAACTGCAGCAGTGGGTTTTCTTTCAGAGTGGATGTAATGAATATATTTTAAAGCGAATATATAAAGAGGGGAATTTTTACCTTGAAAATGCAAAATAATTGATTAATAGATCATACACCACCTTGAATATATGGAAAATAAGTTTTAGCTTTAAGATGCAGGAAGGGGATTTTTATCTTGCAGGAAAATATACAAGGTAGAATATTCCTTAAATATGTAAAAATGTTGATTTGTATATACAAAAGAAGAAACGGTAGATAAATAAAAAAAAAATTAATTAAAAAAAAAGGAATTTACCTTAAATGTGCAACTTGTATGTTTTATGAACAATATACAGGAAGAAATATATTTTGAATAGGCAAAGAGAGCATATTTACCTCTAATATATATATATAGTGCAGGCATGACTGTGTGGTAAGTAGCTTGCTTACCAACCACATGGTTCTGAGTTCAGTCCCACTGTGCAGCACCTTGGCCCAGTGTCTTCTACTATAGCCTTGGACCGACCAAAGCCTTGTGAGTGGATTTGGTAGACGGAAACTGAAAGAAGCCCGCCGTATATATGTATATATATATGTGTGTGTGTGTTTGTGTGTGCGTGTTTGTGTGTGTGTGTGTGTTTGTGTGTTTGTGTTTGTCCTCCATCATTGCTTGACAACCGATGCTGGTGTGTTTACATCCCTGTAACTTAGCAGTTCAGGAAAAGAGATTAATAGGATAAGTACTAGGCTCACAAAGAATAAGTCCTGGGCTTGATTTGTTCGACTAAAAGCGGTGCTCCAGCATGGCCGCAGTCAAATGACTGAAGCAAATAAAATAATAAAAGAATACGAGAATATATCCAGCATAGCTTTGCAGGTAAGTTTGCTTTCCATCCATTTGGTGCTGGGTTCAATCCTACTGTATGGCACCTTGGGCAAATGTCTTCTACAATAGCCTTAGGCCAAGCAAAACTATGTGAGTGAATTTGGTTTGCAGAAACTAAAAGTGTATATGTGCGCATGGCAAAAGGGTCTGGGCCCCTTAGATATATACTCCCTCCCTCACACACACACACTCACATATAGTGAGGTCATTTTCACTTAAATTTTATATATGTTGATGACACCTTGAATATACACCACCATGAATAATTAACTGGGGCTCAGACATGGCTGTGAAGTTTTTAGTTTGCTTCCTAGTCCAGTCCATGTAGTTCTGGGTTCAGTCCTAGTTTGCAGCACCTTAAGTATGTTTCTTCTAAGCTTCTTCTATTCAAGCTTAGTGAAATAAAAGTGGGTCGACTGAGACTGTCCAATGGCTTTGTACCTATTCTTATGTGGTGTGGAGAACTTGATTCATAACCTGCTTTAACACTATATCCTGGTTTTTAGATGCCTTGAGTGTATTTCACTCTGCTACAAGCATTTGCATTGGTTTTCCAAACTATGGATGACCCAGGTATTGTGCTTTTGCCCCTTCCTTTTAGTTACCAGTCTTGAAACCCTACAAAAGGGCCATAGGCGATGTTTTCTTTCTGCTGACTAAACCCACCACCACCACCACCAATAACAACAACAACAACAACAATAGTGTATATACTTTAAGTATGATACATAGATGGCTGTTTCAAATTCATGAGCATATCTAAACCTCCAATATTTAGAGATGATTTTTACAACGTATAGATGAATATGCAAATTTCCTTGTGTATGTTGCAAAGATTAAATTATTCTTGAAATATGCTGAATAATAACATTGAATATGCACATACTTTACATTTGACCTTGAAGAAGAAAATAGAATTTGCTTTGAATATGCAAATTTTCTATGAATACACAAACATTAAAATTAACTTTGAAGATACAAATAACATATTTTCTATTAATATGTAGGAAGTGGATTTCTCCTCAAATAGGTAAATGTGTAACAAGAGGTTTTACTTTCAATAAAGAGTGTATATAAACATATTAACATATTCTGTGTAATTTTATACTGTATCTATGTTCTTTAGGGATTTATCTTGAGTGTGAGGAAATTAGATTTTAGCTTCAATATGTTGAGCTAAAGAAGGTAGCAAGCTGGCAGAAACGTTAGTATGTCGGACGAAATACTTAGCGGTATTTTGTCTGCCGCTACGTTCTGAGTTCAAATTTTGCCGAGGTCAACTTTGCCTTTCATCCTTTCAGGGTCGATAAATTAAGTACCAGTTACACACTGGGGTCGATGTAATCGATTTAATCTCTTTGTCCCTCTATCTTTAGCCCCTTGTCGGTAATAAAGAAATAAGAAACGTTACCATGTTGGGCAAAATGCTTAGTGATATTTCGTCTGCCGTTACGTTCTGAGTTCAAATTCCGCTGAGGTCGACTTTACCTTTCATCCTTTTGGGATTGATAAATTAAGTACCAGTTGTGTACTGGGGTTGATCTAATCAACTGTCCCACTCTTCCTCCAAAATTTCGGGCCTTGTGCCTAGTGTAAAAAAGAATATGTTGAGCTAAAACTTGGATAATGGATTTGACTATGAATGCTTAGGAAGGATCTTTTACCCTGCTCATATTCACCTTGAACTTTGACCTCATATCTTTGCTTTTTTTGAAACATGGAAGCCACATATTCACCTTATCAACAAGACACCTGCTCCTGTCCCTCTGTCATACTTTCATATCCCTCAATACTATACTCCTCTCAGTGGGGGATCTTGCCTTGCAAGTACTTGGGAACCTCATCAGTGCTGGTGCCATGAAAGAAAGCACCCAGTATACATTCTGTAAAGTGGTTAGTGTTAGGAAAGGCATCTAGCTGCAGAAATCATGCCAAAGTGGACATTGGAGCTCAGCACAGCCCCCTGGCTTGTCAGTTCCTGCCTAACCTGCTTGGAAAAAAGGGACATTAAATTATAAAGTATTAGAGTGGTTTTCTGAGGGATATGCAGGAAATTTATTTTTGTAGAGTACAGAATATTCCTTAAATAATCAGAGAGTGATTTTCCCCCTTCTACGTAGAAAGTGAATTATACCTTGGATTTGATTAAATTTGATTTTAACTTATTATATGAATAAATTGGATTATAGCTGTAGTTTGACAAATGGATTTTAGTTTTATTATGCTGGTTTCAATATTTAATATTGAATGTAGTTTAACCTTAAATTTACACATGATGGATCTTTATACTCAATAACAATTCAGTGTATTTAAATTGGAATATTAAAAAAGGATATTAAACTTGTCTATACATAGTGTATATATTACTTTAAATAAACAAATTGGATTTTATCATGAAGAACAAATTTTACTTTGAATAAACAGAAAGTGCTTTTCCACTGAGAGCATTTCCTTTGTGCCTGTACATTATGATCCTTGCCTCATCAAGCATTTTCTATGTCGTATACTCCAAACACCCATCCTCCCATCACTCTCCGAACTATGGCACTATACGATGATGGTTTCACATTTATTCAGAGTATAGTCACTGTATAACACAACAATGTATATTTGTTATATTTGAAAAGTAATACAACATAGGAAGCATAACACTGTATTTTTGTTTATTTATAGCAGATGTGGTTGTGTGTTTAACAAATTTGCTTCCTAACCACATAACTTTGGGTTCAATCCCACTGTGGCATTTTGAGCAAATGTCTTCTACTGAAGCCCCTGGGCTAACCAAAGCATTATAAAAGAAATTGGTTGATAGCAACCAAAAGTGCATTGTATATGTAGTAAGACATAAATTTATTATTTTCACTGTAGTTTGAGACAGACACTGACCCATTAAGGTTAGTGTTGCAAAAGTTTCAAACATTAACTTCTGCCCAAGTCAGAGGCATGTTCAAAAGTAAAAATTAAGTCAGTTGCAGTAAAGATGTTGAACTGTCCACTACTTTCCAACTGCTCTCTCTCTCTCTCTTAATAGAGCATGGAAAATAGGTAGTGGACTGCTTGATGTCTTTAATGCAACTGACTTAACTTTTACTTCTGAACACGCCTCAGACTTCGGCAGAAGTTGATGTTTGAAACTTTCACATCACTAACCTTAACAGGTCAGCATCTGTCTCAAATAACTAACTTGAATTACAGTGAAAACAATAAATTTATGTCATATTACATATATATTATTAGTGTGTGTTTTTTTTTGTCTTGACTTTGCACAATAATTGTAAAGAGCATCTTTGTCATGTTACCAATCTTTTATTATAACATATCTGGCCATGGGGATATATTGCCTTGCTTGGAAACAGGTGAGTGTTGGTGACAAGAAGGGCATCTGGCTGTAGAAAATCTGCCTCATCGAATTCCATCTGACACATGTTAAAATGATGATGATTTAGAACAATGACAGAATACGAATAGTTGATCCTTTATGAAGGGCCATTTATTATTGACATAGTTGATCTGCTTTGAATCAAAATAGTTCAGCCTTTCCCTGACCAGAGAACAAACCCTTATATCAGTGATTTTCAACCAGGTCCATAAGATTTAGGGGGTCTACATAAGCAAATTAGTAAATTGGGCCCACAGTAATATTATATGGATCCATGAAAAAATCTAGCTTTAGACGTATTTATTGCAAAAAAAACAGCTATGTTCCTTTCTCTGA
Organism: Octopus bimaculoides; assembly: GCF_001194135.2. Classification (NCBI taxonomy): domain Eukaryota; kingdom Metazoa; phylum Mollusca; class Cephalopoda; order Octopoda; family Octopodidae; genus Octopus; species Octopus bimaculoides. Next base: position 18,703,350 of record NC_068984.1, read on the forward strand.
TGTTTTACATTGTTCAGCTTTCACAAGTGAATGTATAGAAAAACAAAATAGGAATTTTGAAAGGAGCTTCTATTAAACTAGTTTTATCTAAAGCCAGAACCATTGCTTTATATTAACAGGTAAGTAGCTTGCTTACCAACCACATGGTTCCAGGTTCAGTCCCACTGAGTGGCACCTTGGCCCAGTGTCTTCTACTATAGTCTTGGGCCGACCAAAGCCTTGTGAGTGGATTTGGTATACGGAAACTGAAAGAAGCCCGTCATATATATATATATATATATGTTTGTGTATATGTTTGTACTAGTATGTTTTCTACACCACCTGTCTTCGTCTTTTGTGAATTCTCACTATATGTATATATATATATTGAAAAAAGACTGTAATAGCAATGGTAAGTTTATTTATTTCCACCTGAGTTAAATATTTCCAAAACTTCAATTTGGGTTTGCTGAAAAGCTAAATGGCATCAAATTTTGGTCCGAGGTCAGCAATTTGAAGGGAGGGGGATAAATCCAATACATTGACCCCAATGTTCTATTGATAATTATTTTACTGATCTTGAAAAGTTAAAAGGCAAAGTCAAGCTTGGTAGAATTTGAACCCAGAACATAAAGAGTCAGAAGTGCTGCTAAACATTTTGCCTGACTTGCTCATGATTCTATCAGGTCACCATCTTCTATTGAAAAGCTAACTCAAACCTTTGAAAAAAGAAAATGAAATTTCAAGCATCATTTTATTTGATTAAAATCCATGGGTTTCCAAAACATTGTTTAGTGCCAGTTAAAATGTCAGCCAATAAGTGTAAGCAACACAATTCTTAGTTCATTTATCTTTTATTGTAAAATACAAATTAAGAAGAAACCCTCAAAAAAAAAAAAAAAAAAAAAAAAAAAAAAAAAATCAGGTAAGTAATTAATGTACACATTATATACCCTACCACAATCACCAAAATTGGTAAGATAATTAAATTAAAATGCTCTAAAACATATTACTAAGAGTTTTATACAGACAGTTGACAAAACTAAATATAAAGATCTTGAGTAAAAGTAGGTTCAGGTTTGGAAAGACATATACAAAGAAGAAATGGAAATAACTGCTTTCCTGGAACAATAATATACAATCATTCTGTTTATTACATAGCCACAAATATTCTGAGACTAGTGATTCTTCAAAGTAATCACTTTTCTATTTAGTCCAGACCAATAAGACAAGCAGAATCCAGGAATAAAAAAAATCTACAGACATTTCTTATAACTCTGTTCAATGATTTGCATTTCTTTCCAAAGTGTAATGTAGGTTAAAAATGGTGAATCTTTTGCTGTAATCACTTATAAAAAAAGATATTTCAGGATAACATTGTCTATACTTATTTGTTTGTTTTACTAGGAATATTTTTGAAGAAGAAATAAACATCACTATACATAATTTCAAACTGAATGAGGTTATGGTGGATTAGTGTTAAATCTAGTATTAGTGGCTGCAATAGATAAAGTGAGTTAATCAGATAGTTTGGAGTATAGGGAGGGTTTCTGATACTGAAAGAATGTTGTAACATGTTAATTATCAGTGAGCTCTGGCATCAAGAGAGCCTATTTAGAAGTACACACACACATACACAGATATATATATATATATATATATATATATATATACACACACCCATTATATACATATATATTAATGTTGAGTTATAAAAACAATTTAACATTAAGCTGAAGAATTACTCAATATTCTTTTTAGAGTACATATCTATGTACTTCTTTTTAAGAGTACATATTTTATAAGAGTGACAGCGACCTCAATGTTTATGCTCGCCAGCCTTATTCTCTCTCTCTCTCTCATATATATATATATATATGTGTGTGTGTGTGTGTGTGTGTGTTTCATCCAAGATTGAGACAAGTACCAATGTTCCATGTGGCAAGCCTGATAATTGTTAAGACTTCTCACAGCATAAAACCAATGGTAGCCTTGTTAATCCCCAAATAAAGAATATTTATCCACTGATGCAGTGTTGAGCACTCATTATCACTTTTTGATATTATACATATAATATATATGTGAGAGAGAGAGGGAGGGATACAAGAAATAATAAGCAGACAGATGGGAAAAATATATATTTACGAAAGGAAATTGATGAAACATAAATGTCTAAATGACTACAATGACACACAGACACAACAAAACACAGAAGACAATAAGCCCCAGTAGTTAGGTTTATTTCAGTCAGAGCTCAACTGGATCATACCTTATGTAGCTCAACTGGGTAGGAGCATTTCATTCAAATATGTACAATATGCGGCTGATGTGCTTCATCCTATGAGTTTGTAATTAAAATAATAGGGCTGTTATATAGTATCAATTATTATTATCATCATCATTATTATTATTAGTAGTAATAGAGTTATGAAATTAGGTGATAGACATTTTAAAGAGAATATATTTCTTTAAAAAAATAATGAAGATAGAAAAACAATGTAGGATGGGGTCGGAATAAAACAACCTGGCATTGAAGTTATCTAAGATATAAGAACATTGTTCAGAGAAAGACTTCATTTTGCACAACACTTTGAACATTACAAGGCAGATGTATTGGAAGAAATGGGTTTGATATTAGTCACACTCAGTAAAATCATATGGTTTCTTTTTAGGTAGAAAATATAGAAATATATTATTCTAGATTGACTGTTATATGCGGAAAATGTAAAATTCTAATTAGGAGTTCTCACCCAACTTCTTTACCAAAATACAAAACTTAATAGAATCAACAACTGACTAAGAATTACGTAATTAAGATTTATAAACAATACCATTTCTTTCCTGCTGCAAATGCAAAAACACAATAAGCTAGACAATTGACACTTTTGAAGCAGATATCTTAACCAGTAGAGTGTAAAGACTTACAGCATAAATACATTGTATCAAAAAAGAGAAAAACAAACAGATTACATTAGAAAGTAGCAAATATGTGGTTTTGAAGGTTATTTTGCAACTACTGTATTTGATGGCCTACAAGACGCACCTTTTTTTACCCAAAAATGACTTTAAAAATCCCCGTGTCCAATGCACTCAATGTAGGCTCAAAACAGTATGTATGCTTACGAAATGTGTACTGCCATCTATTGGTGAACAATCGCTAACGGTATGTTTATATTGAATGTGGATGCAATAAATTGCTTATAATTACTGGTAATAATATATAGTTATACAGGTAAATGGAGGAATTAAAACGTTATTTTAGTGGTAATTCATTTTACAAAAGTATAGCCTAAGCTAGGGGGCATCCTATGCACTTGTGTGTCTTTTCAGCCATCAAAAACGGTATGTTGCTTTGGTCTTGGTCCCACTGCTTGGCATCTTGGGTAAGTATCTTCTACCAAAGCTTTGTGAGTGAATTTGGTAAATAGAAACTGTGTAGAACCCCATGAATGTATACATATTAATGTCTATGTGTGTGTGTATCTGTCTGTAATTGTCACCCCACCCCATACTGTTTCACAACTGGTGTTAGTTTCTTTATGTCCCTGTAACTTAACAAAAGGGACCAACAGAATAAGTATTAGATTTTTAAAAAAATCATAAATATGGGTGTTGATTTGTTTGACTAAAATCCAGCATGGCCACAGTACAATGATTGATACAAGTAAAAAACAATGCCAATAAAAAGACCATTAACAAACAAGGAGCATAGTGCAATGTTAATTACTAAAAGTAATTATTTTGTATTAGGTGTTTTGCGAATAATAATAATGTGATTGTTATAGATTTCCAATGAACCAATCACTGGTTCATTGCGTTTATGATTGTGAGCTTGACAAGAAGGCATCAGCTGGAGTTCCACAGATAAATATCACCACCAGGTATGTTTTTGTTTGAATATAGCAGTTTTATCAGCTTTTTTTTTGTTTTTGTTTACACATTATCAAAAAATACATACACACACATTAGCTGACTGCAACTTCAAGTTTAGTTTTTTTGGGTTTATTCTCACAGTCTGAATAAAACTTAAAGACGCAAAACTTGAAGTCACAGTCAATCAACCCCTGAATGTAATAAATTTAAATAGGTTTTTTTTTAAAAATCAAATTTAATAAACACGAGCCAGTAATGAGTCCTCTCATCAATAAATATTTGTTATTTGACAATAAACAACCCTAACATACATTATATATATGTATATATATATGTGTGCGTGTGTGTGTATATAATGGAGTTCCTCTACGAGAACCTGTGTTACTTTAACCTCTTTCCTCATACTTTAACCCTCCATCTAACATACATGCAACATCCTACCTCCCTGGGTTTGTTGATTTGCGAGCTACATGGTGACCTCAATAGTGCCAGCGACATGTAAAAAACACCCAGTATACAATGGAAAGTAGTTGGTGTTAGGGAAGACATCCAACCGCAGAAATTCTACCACAACAGACACTTCAAATCCTTGTCAAACTGTTCAATCCATGGAACACAGAAGTTAAATGATGATTATATATATATAGAATTATGTAGGTAGAGTTAAAACCCAATCAATGTCCTTTTGATGCACATCTGCTTATTCAAGTATTACAATCCAGTATGTAGTTGTTGTTGCTGTATTGATGTGAGGTATGAATTATTTGATTCTCTGCCTGAAGAATTTCTAATAGGAAACTTCTTACATGTCTATCCAACATGTCATGTACAATTTTGTGATTCCTATAAGTAAATGAAACATGTGTAATGGTGAATAAATAATACCAAAAAGTTCCAGATTCCTGTTTACTTATTTTATACACACACACTTCTGCAGTTTCCATCTACCAAATTTTTCTCACAAAGAATTAGTCAGTTTGAGGTTATAGTCAAAAACACCTGCTCAAGTTACCACAATGTGGAATCAAAATTCTTAGCCACAGCCAAACTTGCATCTATATTCATTAAAATGTTAGTTTCACAGCAAACTAAAAGAGAAAATGAATAAACAAGAGAAACCAAATATATATTTGCAGAAACTAAAATCATGTAATGGATCATGTAGATTTATGTCCAACATGACCTAAGTTGCGAGGTAGGTTTTCCAAGTCAAAATGTAACTGAGCTAGTGAAAAATATTACAGTAAAGCTGTTTTTCGTTTTCTGCTTTTTTTTTCTTTTCTAACTCATAAAATGTCACTTCATTTCTTAACAAAGATGAGATAAATATCTCTTTATTTTTTCCTTACAGTTAACAATGCCAGCACATATATAAATATAACAAAGTATTTAAACATTTTTACTGCACATGGAAAAATAAATAAATAGAAGATTCTGTGTTAAAAAATTAGTGATGAGAGAGAGAGAGAGAGAGAGAGAGAGAGAGAGAGAGAGAGAGAGAGAGAGAGAGAGAGAG
>NC_068984.1:18708727-18720698 GCF_001194135.2 Octopus bimaculoides
AGAGAGAGAGAGAAAGAGAGAGAGAGAGAGAAAGAGAGAGAGAGAGAGAGAGGGAGGGAGAGAGAGAGAGAAATGGGTGGGGTGGAAGGATTGTTATAATTAAAATTTGAAGATTAAGTAATGAAGAAGTCCAAATTCAATTATATATATATTAAATTGAATTATTCACACAAAAGTAAATGATAGATAACACAGAGGTCTGAAATCTAGTAAATATTCTCAGACTGAGATACTGCATCCACCTTAGAAATAGAAGGGAAAAAAAAAAGAGTAAGTTACTCAACTATTCTTCTGAGATGAGGAATTATTATGTTTTCTGTTTACATTACTTGGAGTGATGTCCTCATTTTGATTGTTGCCGTCACCACATTTCAGTTGTGTACACTCCAGCCTTCTTTGAGTATCTTGTAAGTGTCTTAGTACCTTGTTTGAGACTGAACTCAAAACCTCTAGGTGACTGCACTGCATTAACCAGTGCCTTTATCCATTACACTACAGCATAGCTATGGGCATTGGTTAAGGTTCTGAGTTCAATCCCAGGCCCGAGCATACACAGCTAAAACATAAAAGCAACAAGATGGGGATACCGCTCTGACTAATGTAAACAGTCTACATACATTACTGTTAATTGGTATAATTTAGTAATACAGTAAATTTATCAGTTTTCTAAAAAAAAGCATTTCAAATTTGAGAACTTTTTAATTCCATAGTATTGTAGCAGGTTCAGTGCTTTTTGTCATAACAACATAATAATATTGATATACAGATTGGTGTATTTAGAGCAAGCCTATAAAATTATATTTATCTGGAGTATAAAAAATGTAGAAGAATAAAAAAAACAGTAACGAATAAGAGCAAGAAAGTAAGTTAACCCTTTCGTTACCATATTTATTTTGAGATGCTCTGTGTTTCTTTCAATTAATTTCAAATATAACAAAAAATTTAGTAAAATAACTTAGTTATCATTAAGCTAGTGTTAGGAACATAAATTGTCATTAAGGTTTGGTGGAAAATTTTAATTCAAAACTTATGAAAACAAGACATTTGTACTACAGGGCCAGAGGTGGTTTCAGCCAGGTTGGTATCGATGAGGTTAATGTTTTCACTATCAGTTAAGACTAACATTTTCTGACTCCATTAATGTTTTTAAGTTAAAGCATTGATCATCACACAATCTTATTTCCCTCCTTTACAATTTATCAAAATTTACTATTAGGCAAATTTGAACCTTAGCAGGATTGGAACTTTAAGTTCTAAATTCAAATCCTACTTTGCCTTTCATTACTCCTGGGTCAGTAAACAAGGGGTCGATGTAGTCAACAACACCCCACCCTCAAATTATTGGCCTTCTTCCTAGGTTAAAACCTTTTATTCTTGGTAGAAGTAGTAGTGGTAGTGGTGGTGATAGTAGCAAATGAAAAAGAAGAAAAAGACGCAGCAGTTCTAGAAGAGGTGATGGTTGAAAGTGAAGAGAGGCAACTGAGATGTTTTTCACTAACTAGTTTGGTACATCATTGTTCTAAGTCCAACTGCCACCAGAGATTACATTCTGAGGTCAATTAAATACTTAATGCCTACAATTTGCACAAAACTGGATTTGCAATATGTCACAAGAACTGACTGTTAACACAACTAACACTGTTGATGATTACAACAGAATATATTTTATCAAGAAACAAAAGAGAGCCTGTTAATTACAAAAAGCAAAAAAAAATTCGTTTATTATGATTGCAATTATCATCTGCACAGATGCATCACCCAAGATTATATGTTAGGACTTGGGCTATATGGCTTGTACCATATTTAATATCTACTCATTTATTGTCAGTCTTACTAGGATCAGATTGTCTTTTTTTCAGACTGGTTAAGAAGACAGTGCATGTAAGATGCACCAGCCATCTTCAACCAAACAATAACAAAAAAAAAAATAAAAAGGGTTTTGTATAAGATAATAAATGATTAGTCAGAAATGTTACAGTGCTGGATATACATCCTGTCTTTCAAATTTTTAATTATGCTGTCTTAACCAGAATGTGGATATAAAGTGATATTAGGAAACGGAAAAATTAAACAGATTGAAATGTTGTACAACATGGTCACAACCTACTAAATGAAACCAGTAAAAGAATAAAATAATAATAAAAATGATTTCAAATTTTGGCACAAGACCAGCAATTTCAGGGGAGGCGAGTATATTGACCCCAGTGATCAACTGGTACTTATTCTATCAACCCTGAAAGGATAAAAGGTAAAGTCGACCTTGGTGGAATTTGAACTCAGAACATAAAGACAGATGAAAGCATTTTGCTCAACGTGCTAACGATTCTGCCAGTTCACTGCCTTGAATATTATAATTAATAATAATGATAATATCTAACTGTACCAAGTCTTATAATTCGCAGAAAGAGACCCTGTGAGGCCTTTGACAATAGGATGCTGTCTGCTCCCACTGATTTAACCAGAGCAATTAAGATCAAGAGCTCTGAGAAGTAATATATAATAATAGTAAAAATAATAACAAAAGGGATTAATTTTTAGAGAAATTCCAAATTATTACTAGCTACAGCCATGAAATATCAAAGCAATGAATACAAACATACTATGATATTGATGAAATATAGCTTTTTTTTTTTATTAATTAATTATGAATTATATAATATAAAAAGTACTTAAATTTAATAAATATAGAGTAAACAAAAGTTGAAAGAAACAAAGACATTTGTGTTTAAAGTGCGATGGGAGGAGGGGAGGGGCAGAGAAGAAGAAGAAGAAGAAGAAGAAGGAAAAAGCCAAAACTGAAACTAAAGTCGAACAGTTTTAATTACTTTTATTTATTACTCACTTATTCATTCTCTTTCAATAAATATATTTAAATGGATTTAATAATTCATTAATTTTAAAATTAGATTTCCCTAAATATCAGTATATAGACACCAGTTTCAAGCCTTGGGAAAACATTTAAAAAAAAAAAAATGATTAACAATAGTTTATTATGTCTGTCTGATACTTCATCGTTGATGAAATGTGCAGTTTGAGAAAGAAATCTCAGCGGTAAAATACATAGCAGTTTAAGCAAACATATTGCAGGAAAGCTCACCATTCCCATATAATTAAAACACATCATTTACATACATTAAAAAAAAAAGTTTGTTAGTATATTTCTGTACAAACACACAATCATACACTTATTCAAGAGACGCATTATTAATAGGTATTATGAATTACATAACATTAACACCTGACTATTGTTTCATTTTTATATTTTACATCCATAGTCCACTAAAGCCAAAACAAAACATTGATATTTAACAAAGAAACAAAAAGAAATTGATGAAAATGGTAAATTTGCTGTCAGACTTTTAGATCAACAGAAAAAAAAAAGGAAAAAACAAAACACGAAATAGACACAAGAAAAAAGAAAATAAACAAATAATCAGATTTGTACAAGTGCCAAATACAGGTAGAAATGTCCAATTTATAAGCACTGGTGACAGATGCCTTTTTACAGTGAAAATAGGAGCAGAGATCAAAATGGCTTGTATGTTTGGGCATATTCCAAGCAGCAGGAAATATGAAAATGATGTTGGCTTTGAGAAAAGAATTAAATCAAAGTCAAAGAATATATCCCAGTCAAGTGTTTTCATTTTTCAAGAATATTTAAGCATTTCAGCTCTGGAACAATCTAAATCCTTTTATTGAAGTAATTCCTGCAAAAATAGAGAAAAAGAATATATGTTAATCAAAAGTTGAAATAAGTTGTAAAAGACACGATTTCATTTCTGTAAAACCAATGTCAGTTTGGCAAAAAATGTTTGTGTGACACTTGAAGCGGTGATGTACATTAATAAACTAACTTTAGATCTATTCAAATATGTTTGGGACATATTTAACCTTGTAAAGAGGTATTTTCACTGTGGTTTGTCATGGAAGAGAAAATTTTCTGCTTGAGACAAAAGATGCTAAAAATAACAAAGTCAGTTCCAAGCGCCACCTATGGACTGGTAAATTAATTTCTAGCTTCTTAGCTGTCTTCAGCACCAGATACCAAGCAAAGCAACTGTGAAATGATTGGAGGATTTTACTTCCTTCTAAGTCAGAAAAAAGTATCTACTGATTGCATGCACACACACACACACACATCTCACACAAACACTGTAACTTCTGCCAAATAATAATCTTTTCTACTACAGGAACAAAGTCAGAAATTTGGAGAGATGGGGCTATTTGATTACACTAATCCTAGTACATGGCTGGTACTTATTTCATTGACCTCAACAGGATAAAAGGCAAATTTGACACCAGCACATTTAAGAGTACCCTTCAATCATTGGACAATAAACTATGCTTGCGAAGTCCTGTTGAGGCAAGTGAAATCAAAATTGCTGACGTGGCCGATGACAGTGCCGCCTGATTGGCACCCGTGCCTGTGGAATGTTAAAAGCACCATTCGAGCGTGATTGTTGCCAGGGCTGCTGACTGGCTCCCATGCCAGTGACACGTAAAAAAAAAAGCACCATTTGAGCATGGCCGATGTCAGTACCAATTGACTGACACTTGTGCTGGTGGCATGTAAAAGCATCCACTACACTCTTGGAGTGGTTGGCGTTAGGAAGGGCATCCAGCTGTAGAAACTTTGCTAGATCAGATTGGAGACTGGTGCAGCCTTCTGGCTTGCCAGCCCTCAGTCAAACTGTCCAACCCATGCCAGCATAGGAAGTGGATATTAAACGAAGATGATGATGATATCCATAGGCTTCAGCCCAAAAATCCTCTGGAAAAGCCAGTTAACTGATCCCTCTCAACAGCTAGAGTTTCTTTGAGAATATTGTGGTTCTTGGCTACTACTAATCCCCTATAGAACTTCCACCGACTGCATTGCTTGACTGGCAAAGGACTGTGAGTGCTTGTTAACACTCCAGATGCCAAGCCCTTTCTTGGTTTGTGTTTGATCCATAGCTGTAGCTCCATTAATGAGATAAGTTGTGAAGAATCCTGTTTTACAAACAGCTTAAATGTTAAGTTACCAAAACTATATATTTAAACTCTGACCCACCCACTCTTCCATAAGGTGATTGTGTAATGTAAAAAGCACCGGCGATGGTGCCATGCAAAAAAGAACTAAGCTGGCACCATGTAAAAAGCACCACATACACACTGTAATGTGGTTGGCATTAGTAAGGGTATCCAGCTGTAGAAACCAAACCAAAACAGATTATGGAACCTGGTGCTGATCCTGGCCTTGTTAGCTCCAATCAAATCATCCAACCAATGCCAGCATGGAAAATGGAAGTTAGATGATGATGGTGATGAATGTATCTATACAATGGAATTGAACAGAATTTCCAAAATCAAATCTAAGAAAGAAACCAGTTTTATGTTTTAATATCTGACCACACACTAATAAACTTGGTGGGTATCAAATGATAGTTTAAGCAATGTATAATGATAATTCTTTAAAGAATTAAGCCAAAATCTTACCTCATCATCTGAATAGTCACCAAAAGTAAGCTTCTGTGAAGACAGTGCAGATTCTACTTGTGATTCAATTTCATCTTCAGGCTGGTTTAATAGTGAATATCTGTAGACAACTTTGCTGAAAAGATAAGACGTTAAACGATGATGATGATGATAAAATTTAAGAAAACATTAAAATATTAAAGACTCATAGTTTTCATTCAATTATGCTGAATTTGCTGGCTACTACAACTTGCAAACAAGGGGATTTACAACCATGTACCTTCCTCAAATGTCTGTCACTTTCTCTGTTATCATGGCTATGATGGGTACTTATTCGAGGCAGTATTCATGGCTGGCAATGACCAAGACCTTTGGCATTATGTTGTGCTTGAGAAGAGAACCCATCAAACTGAGCAAAATTGCAGTCATGGCAGATGCCAGTGTCATGCAAATGGAACCTGTGCTGGTGGCATGTAAAAGCACCCATTACACTCTTGGAGTGGTTGGCGTTAGGCAGGGCATCCAGCTGTAGAAAACCATGCCAAATCAGACTGGATCCTGGTGTAGCCTTCCAGCTTACCAGTTCCAACCAAACCGTCCAACCCATGCCTGCATGGACAATGGACGTCAAATAAGGTGAGCTGGCAGAAATGTTAAGACGCCGGGCGAAATGCTTAGCAGTATTTCGTCTGTCTTTACGATCTGAGTTCAAATTCTGCCGAGGTAAACTTTGCCTTTCATCCTTTTGGGGGTCGATGAATTAAGTACCAGTTGCATACTGGGGTCGATCTAATCGACTGGCCGCCTTCCCAAAAATTTCGGGCCTTGTGCCTAGAGTAGAAAAGAATGGATGTCAAATAATGAAGATGGTGATGTTGATTCCTTCTTTGTTACTATCCCTTTTCTCTTTCTCATGTAAGGGATTCTTAGATAACTAGTCTTTGATTGTACAGAGTGACCAGTTATAACACGAAGAAATGTAAACATCACATCCCCATTTCACTCAGATGGCAACAAGCAAACCCAATCAGTGTTAACATTTGAATACACAGAGATTTCCATACAATTCCCATCTATAAATTCTACCCACAAGACAGTAGTTAGCTCAGAGCTATAGTAGAAGACATGTGCTCAAGGTGCTGCCTGGCTCTCCATTGGTTATGATAACAAGTGTTTCATTTGATTTGATCATTGGAACAGCTTGCTTGTAAAATTAACGTGCAAGTGGCTGAATAATCCAGACACACATACCCTTAATGTAGTTTTCAAGGAGGTCCAGCATAACACAGAGTATGACAAGGCAGGCCCCTTTGAATTACAGGTATTATTCATTTTTACCAGCTGAGTGAACTGGAGCAATGTGAAATAAAATGTCTTCTGAAAGACACAACATGCTGTCAGGAATTGAACTGATGATCTTATGATTATGAACCAAATATCCTAGCCACTAAGCCACGAGCCTTAAAGGTGCTGCACAATAGGACTGAACCCCAAACTATGTGGTTGCTGAGAAAACCTTATAACCACTCCACCACGTCTGCCACTATTATAATTAAATTTAATTGTTGCAATATATGAGTTCCAAAACTCTTCAAATTGGGGTAGAAGGTGAGAAGTTAGTTAAAATGACATCAGTACCAAATTGGTACTTAGTTTATTGACCCCAGAAAGATGAAAGGCAAAGCCAGCTTTAGCAGGATTTGAGCTCAGAACATAAGAAAACGTTATCTAAAAGCCTTGTGGCATTTAGTTCAGTATTTTGTTTGTTGCTCAACCAATCCTACCAACAACCCTTAATTATTTTAATATCAAACAATAAGGTAAATTAGCAAACACAACCATGAAAATTCTGAATTTTTATGTTTAAAAAAGACTGGGTTTAAAACAGAATGGGTAAAGAAAGACACACCCCAAAAAAGTTATGTTTTAATATGTAAAGAAAATATGTCTTACTGTCTGCGTAAAAGGCATAACTTGTGAATGAAAAATATTGACATAGCAAGAACTAAAACAAGGATGACCACAACAATGGCAGCTACAACATAATTTGCTGCAGACTCTGACAAGGGCAGATAGATCTGAAATTAGATAAAGTAAATGATATATTATTTCACATGTTAAAATATAATTACTTATATTTTTGGAATAGTGGATCCCGAAGCAGATGATAAAGCTATAACTAATAATATATAAATACTGAGTTGAAGAACACATTTTGGATAGAAATTGAACTGTCAAAGGCTGCCTCTGGTTTTATATCAAAAACGGATTTTTCAACACAATATTTATATGTCAGTAGTTATAGCTTTATAATCTACTTTGAGATCCACTATTCAAAGAAAATAATTTTTTTCACATTCTCTCGAAAGTTTATAAATTACGATGGCAACTTATGTTTTATTTAATTTAACAATTTTATTTATTTATTTAATTTGCAACTTGTGCAAGGGAGATAATTCTAGAGGGACTGAAGTCTTCAAGAGGAAGCATGGTATTGTTAATTCAAGTCACATAACGATTTAATATCGATAGAACATTCCCAGGCTTGAACTAATCACTTCATCCAAACTCTTGCTTGATCAAACTCTGCCATTAGACCCTTTCAAAATCAACTTAATGGGCTTGATTTCTGACAAAACTCAACTCCCATTTTCACTAAGCTTTTCCTCTTGTTTTCAATCTAAAGAAGAATTATTTAGTAACATATATAAGAAGATAATTTTTACATAGATATGCAGTGTCGTTTGCCTGATATTTACATATTCACATATTTATTAACGGTAGCTTATTTGGATTTTTAAAAAAATCACTGATTGTGCATATGCAAAATATTTGGCAAAATGGCAACTGATAGAGAGCACTCACTGCATAGGAATTGGGAGAACTAATGGCAGATGAAATGGGATCTAAAAGAACTAAATTACTTACAAGTTGTATTCTGGAATGACATACAACACCCAAGTCTATTTTCTTAGTGTTTGGTTTAAAACATTTCGAATTTTCACAAGAACATTTATCACCAGGAATTTTTCTATATCTGCAAGAAATGGAAACAAAAAGGGCTTTAAATTTAAGAAAGATATATCTTTTATTTTTTTACTTGTTTCAGTCAGTAGACTGCAGCCATGCTGGGGCACCACCTTAAAGGATTTTAATCAAATGTATCAATCTCAGTACTTCATTTTTTTCAAAGCCTGATATTATTCTATCATTCTCTCATGTTGAACTGCTAAGTTAAAGGCACATAAACACATCAACACCAGTTGTCAAGCGGTGGACGGGGACAAACACACACACACAAACATGCAACATGCTTCTTTCAGTTCCTGTCTACAAAATTCACTCACAAGGCTTTGGTTGGCCTGAGGCTAAAGTAGAAGACACCAGCTCAAAGTTCCCTTCAGTGGGACTGAACCCAGACCATGATACTGGGAAGCAAGCTTCTTACCACGCAGCTATGCCTGAAGAATATATTCTATAGTATCTGATTTAATCCTTCAACATTCAGCTGTCAAATGTAAAGCTTACTTATTCACATTGTTTTGAATTAATCATGCATTATCTCATGGTTACAATATCTTGATAATGTAATTGTTAATTTTAAGAATGATATTGCAGGGCAGGTGTGCAGGGCAGGTGTGCAGGGCAGGTGTGCAGGGCTGGATCTGACTGATTTGAACATAAAACATGGAAAATATTTTGGCTGGATATGGCCAGTTTAAACTTACCCTTCACTAACTATTTTCTCTTCATGACCTCGTATACATATATCTATATCCCGACCAACTGGAACACCTCGCTTGCAATTCTGATTCATATCAGCTTCATAACCATAGTCACTAGAATAAAATAATAGAATATATAATATTCATAAATGATGGCAATGCATGTGTTCTAAAGCTACTGTATTGGTTTCTACAACAAGAATTAAACTATCATTCAAGACAAGATTCCACAGACATCAGTCCTTGAATTAACTTCTTTGTAATAGTATCATCTCTGTGGTCTGTATCTTGGAAGAAATCCAAACAGAATCTTTTCTTTTTTTCTGTAATTTATATTTTAATTTTACTGCTATCAACGAAGAATGGAGTAAGTAGTGCAAGAACACATGTAACCATGTATCTCCTTTGCAACAGCACACCTGTTTCTGTCCTCATTGCTGATCTCTCTCTCTCTCTGGCCAGGTAACCTTGTACCTCCTCTACAACAAGACACCTGTTTCTGTCTCTCTGTCTCACTATAACCTTCCATCATCTGACACAAGATAACTTCCTCCAATGCCCCCTACCCATTCAAAAGAGTTTTGTTTTATAGGTTACTTGGTGATCCTGTCAGTGCAGATGCCACTTAAAAAGCATCCAGTCCACACTGTAAAGTGGTTGGTATTTGGAAGCTGTAAAAACCGTACCAAAACTGACCTCGCTTGTGCTTGTGCTACGTACAAAGCACTAAGTCCATTCTGCTGGGTGGTTGGTGTTAGGAAGGGCATCCAGCTGTAAAAATCCTCCCAAAACAGTCATAGAGGTCTGGTGCAGGCTTCTGCCAAACCATCCCACCCATGCCAGTATGGAAGGCGGACGTTAAACGATGATGATGATAATATATATATATAACCTAACCATTGGGTGCAAGGCCTAGTGGTTAGGGTGTTGCACTCATGATCATAAAGTTGTGGTTTCAATTCCTGGACTAGGTGGTGCATTGTGTTCTTGGGCAAAATACTTCACCTCTTGTTGCTCTGCAATCACTTTGACAGTTGATGTGTGACACACTTGTGCACCTGTTTGAGCAATGTTGATTTGATGGAGGGAGTGAACTAATGTACAGTACATACATTTGATCACTATAAACAGATCATTCGTGCAGGTCATTCAACAAAAATTGAACCCTCATACCTTGTCTTTGACAAGAGATTCCATCACTCACACATATGTATGTATACAGAGAGAGAGAGAGAGAGAGGGAGAAAGAGATATTCATAATTTCTGTGTTTGCACATGGGTGTAAGTGTAATATATTATAATAAGCATAACAAAATATTTACTTATAAAAATGATAAATATTTATAGACAAAATGTTTACTAACCATTGATAATCTGACCGTGTACATGGACACACTTTTGTTTCATTCTTATTTATATGATTCTGGCCATTGTAACACCTACAAGATAGATAAATCATCAAACAAGAATAGTTAGGAGAAATGAACAAGAAAATATTTTGAACAAAAAAGCAGAGAAAAAAAAAGGCCAAAATAAAAAAATTAAAAAACCTATTAAATTTCAGCGTTTTTTAAAGCTTAGTCAGTATACATTACTTACTAAAGGTCACCAAAATTAGTTGAGGAGCAGGGGTAGAGAAAAAAGAAAATAAAACCAAGTTTTAGGTTGCTAAAGTAACATGTAGAATATCAAGATGTCCTCCAGCCTGAACTGTGTGAATGCTAAAAGCATTTGATGAGCAAAGGCAGTGGTGTTAAGTGACAAAATTAGGTCAACCATCCAAGACAAATACAGTATGACAGGCTTCTGCAAAAGTTCTGCCTACACTGTCTTGATGTAAGAGTATGTATGAAGACACATACTTAACACTGCCTACCATGGGAGCCACTGGTGATCCCTTAAGCTATAGTCTTGTAGCACAATTCTTCCTCTACCACTCTACCACTTTTGTTTGTCATTTTTGAAATTTGAATAAATTTTACCTTATTCCAGACATCGGACGATGCAGTGCCAAATAGAAACAAAAATAACCAAATTTATCTAACAGCCCAATAATAGGAATAAATCTTAATAAAAAAATGAAAAGATTTAGTTTCTATATGCGTAGTATAATGATAAATAGTATCAGTTAATTACTAATATATATCTACAAAGAATTCAATGGTTATATTAAAATATGAACTTTGCATTTTGTTCATCAGATGTCAATTCCAGAGGGTAAGGTATATAAAAACAAATTTCTTTTAGGTGTAGTCATTAAATTGTAGAGAATAAAATATTTTCTTCTAAAAAAAAAAAAAAATCCAAGTATTAAGTTTTACCAAGATTCCGGACGGAGCCGGTAGAATGAAGTCTTTAAACCAAGTAAACATCCTGTATTTTCTTCTGTGTTCTTCCAACGGGAACTGTGAGCAAGCCAAAGTTTGTAGTCTGATTCTTGACCTTAATGTTAGAGAAAGGAGAAATCAGAAATAAAACGTAACAACAGGGAGACACAACTAAAAGTCAATTATTTTGTTTTCATGAATCAAGACATCAAATCAAACAAGGAAGCGCCTATATTTATTGTAATAATTATATATTTTAGATATAGGTGTAGGTATGACAGTAAGGTATGAAGTTTGCTTCCCAACCACATAGTTCTGGGTACAGTCCCACCATGGGCAAGTATCTTCTGATATAACTCTGGGCTGACCAAAGCCTTGTGAGTGGATTTGGTAGAGAGAAACTGAAAGAAGCCTGTCATATGTGTGTATGTATATGTATGCATATGTATGCATATATATATA
>NC_068984.1:18720756-18733171 GCF_001194135.2 Octopus bimaculoides
ATAGATATATATATATATATCATCATCATCGTTTAACGTCCGCTTTCCATGCTAGCATGGGTTGGACGATTTGACTGAGGACTGGTGAAACCGGATGGCAACACCAGGCTCCAGTCTAATTTGGCAGAGTTTCTACAGCTGGATATATATATATATATATACATACACACCCATACACCAAGTTAAGTCAAAAGATTTTGTATTTCAAACTTTAATCAAAAGTTCAAACAAATTACATATGAAAAGCTTTTATTCATCAAAATATATCCCATCATATTCTGTTGTCTGTCGCCATTGTTGTGCAAGAAGCTCAATTCCATGCTTATAACATTTGACCGGTCCAGAGACAAAAGAACTCCCTGCACCCGTTTTCAACCTTATTCACATTGTTGAAATCTCCGTCTGTGCAGGAAATGAGCCATGACATGGAAAAGGTGGTAATCTGCTGCTGTAATCTGGGCTCAATGCTACCCAACTGTCCAAACCCATGCCAGCATGGGAAACAGACATTAAATGATGATGATGGTATCACAGCATGGAGAGCGAACTAATTGGTGAAAAAGTGTCACCCCAGTCATTCATCATTTCATCAGTTAATGTCCACTTTTCCATGCTAGCATGGGTCAGACAAAATTTGTTGAGGCAGATTTACTACAGCTGGATGCACTTCTTGTTACCAACCCTCAGCTCTTTTCAGCCAAGCTAGTATTTTCCCTCAAATGTTTTTCACAGAATACTGGAAACAAACCACTTTACTTGTATGATGATGATTCTCATTTACAGCCACCAAGTGTTTAACAAGGATAGGCACAAGCACAAAACATATACACATTACATATAATTAACTTCTTTCAGCTGTTATCTACCAAATCCACTCACAAGGCTTTAGTCAGTCCAGGGCTACATTAGAAGTGCTATGCAGTGGGACTGAACCAAAGACCAAATGGTTGGCCAGCAAGCTTCTTAACCACACAGCCATGCTTATGCATATATTTAAAATTTCCTTAATTTCCTATAAAAGCTTTTATTTCCAGTTAATATGTTTTTAATAATTTCTGCCCTCAAATTCAAGTATTCCTTTTTAAAAATTGATTTTTAATATTTATTCTCTTCTCTCACCATATTTCATTTACATAATCTATGACGGAGTTTATCTGTAGTCAACTGATATGCTAGAAATAGCAATCTCCCTCAAAATTGAGCCTACTGTTTAATCACAGCCCCACCTGAACAGAGCTAAGAGATTAATGTCCAGATAACTGGGATTTTCAATATTAGGAAATTCAATTCTAAAACTAATTATAGCATTAAAAAAAAAAAATCTGGTGACAGCTGGCACACTAGTAAATTGGTAAAAGGTTGACAGAGAGACAAATCAATATTAAGCACAAAGTGTTGAGCTGGCAGAATCGTTAGCATGCTGGGCAAAATGCATAGTGTCATTTAGTCTATCTTTACATTCTGAGTTTAAATTCTGCCAAGGTTGACATAAGGTACCTTTCAGCCTAGGTACCTTATACATGGTACCAATTATTTTTAGTCACTAGAGTAACTCAGGACTTATGAAAGGAAAGCTTCATATTACTGAAAACATATGGATCAATGGCTAACTAAAAGTCTGAAAATAAGCATGGATGTTTAGGAGAAACTTAAATGCTTTGGATAAGCAAATGTTAAAATGGTGGAAAAATACAGTAATGCAAACACTAATGACCTAAAAAATAACTACAGAAAGCTTAAAAAAGAAAGAAACAAAGAAACAAAAACAACTACATTCTTACACTACAAAGTGCACCTATACATCAATGACTGAAAACCGTACTCACATTTTTGATGGATAACATTTCTGAAGTCAATAATATGCACCTTCCATTTGTTATCAGATTGACGGAATCCCCAGATGCTAACAGACATTGACTGAGAACCTGGTTCTGTGAGCAGACCAGTAAAAGTGATGTTCTCATTAGTGAATTTGTAGTCATGCCAACAATGTCCTTCATCAGTCGAGAATCTGATATACTTTGGAAATTTCTCAGAAGGAACAGCGACTAAAAGGCCTCCGCTATCAGCAATTTGATAATGGTGAGCTTTATCAAGAGCCTGAAATTAAACAAACATTACAGATGAAGAACACCTATGACAAGAGTGAAGGCTCGTTAACAATGGAGAAGCATAAAAATCATTGCAATCATCATTTATTGTCCGTTTTCTATGCTGGCATGGGTTGGATGGTTTTGACAGGAGCTGTAGATGAGTGTCACTCTCATATAAGCACTGTTGTTCATTTCCAGTATTCTGTGAAAACATGTCTGGTTATGGTAAAAATGCTACCTTGCTTGGAAACAGGTGAATGCTGGCAACAAGAAGGGCATCTATCCATAGAAAATCTAAATCAATAAACTCCATCTGACCCATGCAAGCACGGAAAAGAAGATATAAAAATGATGATGATGACATATTGTGACCATTAACTGTAATTTATACTTTAAAGCACCCACTACACTCTCTGAGTGGTTGGCGTTAGGAAGGGCATCCAGCTGTAGAAACTCTGCCAAATTAGATTGGAGCCTGGTGTTGCCATCCGGTTTCACCAGTCCTCAGTCAAATCGTCCAACCCATGCTAGCATGGAAAGCGGACGTTAAACGATGATGATGATGAATCAAGCCTTAATTTGATCGGCTAGTGTTAAAATTACTAAATTAACTCATTATCACAATAATAACTATCTTAAATCTAACACAGTACACCGCATTGCTGTTGGAAGTAAAAATGCAAAATAAATATAAGTATGTTCTCCTTACTTACTTTATGCCATTTATAACCACCATCACTGGAGACAAAAACATCAGGCTCAGTGGTTTGCAAAGTATTTGCTACATGACCTGGAAAAAAAAAGTTTGGCATGTAAAATTTATTATATCTAAAAATTATCTCTTTAAATTGATTGGTATTTTATGAAACAGAGGAAACAATGCAAAATGTATTAGAATTAGGATGCATAATAAATGACATAGATTCTATACACAATAATAATCATTAGGTGATGTAGATACCACAAGCAACAGTGAAAGCAAGTCACCTAGGAGAACAGTAACTCTGAAAACAGCTGATACAATATAGAATGCTTTAGTCCCTGCCAGAGGTGAACTCTAGTACTGGTGACACAATACAATGTGGTCAGTCCACATTGTGAAGTGGTTGGTGCTAGGAAGGGCATCAAACTGTAAATCATCATAACCATCACCATTTAACAACCATTTTCCATGCTGGTATGGGTTGGACAGTTTGACAGGATCTGAGCTCCAATGTCAGCTTGGCATGGTTTCTAGAGCTGGATGCCTTTCCTAACACCAATTACAGTGTGAAACTGGTACTTTTGTCAAGCCACCAGCACTAGTGAGGTCATCAAGTAACTTGCAAGATAAAAATAGGAAAAAGGCCAGCCCAACTAAGGAGGGATAGCAGTGGTTTTATTCAAGATGTTGAGAGAATATGTATTAAGCTTAAAAAGAATAAGTTCTAGGGTCTTTTTATTCAACCAAGTCCTTCAAGGTGGTGCCCCAGCATAGCAACAGGACAATGACTGAAAGAAGTAAAGGAATAAAGAAAGAATATGTTGTCTTTCATACTTATAAAAATAACCTGAGAATTTCGACTCTTGTGAGCAAGTCAAACCATATGAAATCATGTTTGTCAATTCTGCTTCCACAATATTTCTTAAACATTAATGATTGCAGCAATGAGAAATAATAAGTGGAATAAAAAGGGCTTTTGATCAATCAAAGAAATGGTTACGATTGAAAGAAAAAAAAGGTAGTAAAAATTTTTTTAAAAAGCCCTGAAACATAATAATATGAAATGCAGAAAAATTCATCATCAACATTTAACATCTACTTTTCATACTGGCATGGGTTGGATAGTTTGGTCAAAAACTGGTGAACCAGGGGACTGCACCAGGTTCCAATCTGATTTGGCAAGGTTTCTATGGCTGGATACCCTTCCTAATGCCAACCACTCTAAGAGTGTAGTGGGTGTTTTTTATGTGCTGCCAATGACCTGACATTGGCATTGGCCATGACTACAGTTTCACTTGGCTTGACAGGGCTACACAAGCACAGTATATTGCCAAAGGTCTTGGTCCCCTGTCACTGCATCCATGAGGCCCAATGCTCAAATGGTGCTCTTTACACGCCATCGACATGGGTGCCAGTCAGAGGGCACTGGCATTGGTCATGACTACAATTTCACTTGGTTTGACAGGTTGTCACGAGCACAGCATATCGCCCAATGATTGAAGGGTGCTTTTAACAGGCTAGTTACACGACACTGGCATCAGCCACAACTACGATCTCACTTGGCTTGATGTCACTGTCTTCACGAGGTCCAACATTCAAACAGTGCTTTTTACGTGCCAGTCAGACAGCACTGACATCGGCTACGACTATGAGTTGAAACTAGAGAAATAAATACTGTTTTAAAGTAATCTAAATTAAAATCTTCCATCAAAATTCCATCCTAATTTATATTCCAAACACTAGCTGAATAATAAAGAAGTTGTTTTTACAGAGTCATCTTTATTTTCAAAAATTTATAGAGACAGAAGATGTAATTGCATTTCAAAAGGAATGTAGTAACAAAAGGGTTAAATGCTTGAAACTTTCAAACAGAAACCTTCAAAATTCTATAAAATGAAATTTATAACTTACCGTGTACTAAAATTAAACCAACAGCACTTGGAGTACTGAGAGGTACTTCAACATTAACATGCTGCTTCTTACTGAACACATTGTGGACATGGAGATGACAGCTTTTCTGTAAGAACAGAAATTATCAGAAGATCAGGTATTTTCTCCTTAAACACAACTTTAAAGCAGTTAAGGTTCATAACCAATAACAATGAACAATTAATGAATGATTTTACCTATGTTCTTCATTCTATTATCATTACAAGTACTCTAGTGTATAATCTGTCAAATATTACCCAAAATTATTTTGATTATATATCTACGTGTATACACTGTTTATTACTCGAGACAAGATCATCGAGTTAAAAATTTAGGTCACAATTTGGTGTCCTACATTAAGCTGTTAAGTATTGCTCCGACACAAAACCACTTAGTGAAATCATCACAGAATGAGGACTAAACAAGCAGATCACATACTCCAGCTACCAGAACAACCCATTCGAAAGAAGTTTTCAAATGGACAGCACCAGAGGGGAAAAAGAGAAGCAGACTGAAAACAGCATGGCACAGAACATTCACGACTGACCTGAGAAGGGCTAATATCACATGGCTGGATGAAGAGAAAACTGCAGTTAACAGAAACTAGTGGTATCAACTTGCAGTCTTATATGCTCAAAAGTACAGGGGGAACTAAAACCAAGATTTTTATGCTTGAGAACCACATTAAGTTCTGCTTATAGAAGTTAATTAAACAAGTTCAATGTTTCAAATAGGCTAAAGTGTTTCAGAATGTTAATTCTAAAATTACCAACAGATCACATTGCCTCATATCATCTAGAGATTTATTATCTCATATCAGACTAGAGATTTTCCTTAAGTACACACAATTAGTTCTTAAGATCACAAATATATGTAGCTAACAATTATGATAGTCATTGCACCATTTGAGCGTGATCGTTACTAGTGTCGCCTTACTGGTACTTGTGCCGGTGGCATGTTAGAAAATCATTCGAGCGAGGTCATTGCCAGTGCCACTGGACTGGCTCCTTTGCAGGTGGCATGTAAAAAACACCATTTTGAGTGTGGCTGTTGCCAGTACCGTGTTACTGGCCCTCGTGCCGGTGGCACGTAAAAGCAATGACTACACTCTCGGAGTGGTCGGCGTTAGGAAGGGCATCCAGCTGTAGAAACTCTGCCAGATCAGATTGGAGCCTGGTGCAGCCATCTGGTTCACCAGTCCTCAGTCAAATTGTCCAACCCATGCTAGCACGGAAAGCGGACGTTAAACAATGATGATGATGATGAATGTGTAAGTGACTGAAGTGTTTAGTCAGTATACTGTACTGCAATAAGTTTCTACTAAAGATGTTTAACTCCCATTGGCATTGTCTGATATTAAGCAGGTACTATTTACAGTTAATAGAAGGTACAGCTATAGATGTAAGATAGAAACACGGTATAAGTGACTAGTATTTCATTGGTTTTGAATTCTGGACACCAATAATCCCCTAGCTCATTAGCATTCAAACTGGCCATTTTTGACCTCTTACACCTACCCTACAATGTCATTCTAAAAATAAACAATTGCATCGTCAAAATCTCAAAGCTATGAGATAATGTATCATTAATCTAAAATAATCCTTCTTATTTGAGGCACAAGGCCTCAGATTTGTGGGGGAGGGGAATAATTGATTACATCGACCCCCAGTGTTTCACTGGTACTTAATTTATTGACACTAAAAGGTTGAAAAGCAAAGTCAATCTCGGTGGAGTTTGAACTCAGAATGTAGCATTTCATCCAGCATGCTAACGATTCTGTCAAACATTACATCTGACAAAGTAATCTGAATGCGAAAGGACTAGACTACAGGAGATGCTATCAATCCAAGAAACAAACAAAGCTGTATGACAATGAAGATAATTAGCCAAACATTTCTAATGAGGTTGCTATATACTTTTTTTACTCTCTCTTTTACTTGTTTCAGTCATTTGACTGTGGCCATGCTGAAGCACCGCCTTTAGTAAAGCAAATCGACCCCAGGACCTATTCTTTGTAAGCCTAGTATTCTATTGGTCTCTTTTGCTGAACTGCTAAGTTACGGGGACGTAAACACACCAGCATCGGTTGTCAAGCGATGCTGGGGGGACAAATACAGACACACATACATATATATATCTATATATATACATATATACAATGGGCTTCTTTCGGTTTCTGTCTACCAAATCCACTCACAAGGCTTTGGTTGGCCCGAGACTATAGTAGAAGACACTTGCCCAAGGTGCCACACAGTGGGACTGAACCTGAAACCATGTGGTTCATAAACAAACTACTTACCACACAGCCACTCCTGTGCCTATGCATAAAGGAATTGATTAAGATTGGATCATTAGTATTATAAAGAATACTTGAAGGACTATCCAAATCCATGCATACACGAAAAGAAACTTTCCAGTCTCTCAGGGAGGGAAAATATTCTTACCGTTTTATCTGCACAAGGAACACCCTCTGGGGGTTCAATCTCCTGCCAAATGCCTCCTCGGTCAAAGGTGATCACTGTTGAAATACTCATATCTGGTTGTATTCTGCTGGCAAAGTAGACACCAAGCATAGATTTTATTTTGTAGAAATCAGTAACTTCATATAAACTCGGATAAAAATGGCGTTCCAAAGATTTAGAGTAGATGATACCATCTTGCCCAGACGTATACAGCGTCCCATGACCAGTATCTGCATGAAGGAAAGAATAATCGTTAAAGTTGAAGTTGGCAATAGCAAAGAATACAGTTTTTTGTCTATTCACATTAGTGTATAAGTGTATATATCATCATTTAACATCTTTTCCACACACACACACATATATATAATACAAATAATGAATGAGTATATGCATATATACGTACATGTATGTACATACTTACATCTACCTGTATATATAGATGTATATCTGGGTACAGGACATTGCAAACAAAGCGTAGACAAAATGATAAACGAGTACAGAAAACACACAGGCCACATAGAGAACATCTCCTTCATCAGCTGCCCCCATTCTAACACAGGCGTTTCGACACACACACTTTAATATTGAGCTGTGAGAATGTGTGCTCAACACTGCATTAGTGGATAAATATTCATTATTTGTGGGTTAACCATGCTACCAAAAGAATGTGAATGAAGAAGCATTACATTTGACAGGATATTCTGAATGCTAAAGGGCTAAACTGCAATCCAACACTTAGTTTCCAATGGAACCCACAAGCACAAGGAGCAACGCTGTGTCTTCAATCAAAATATCTCTGCCTCACATAGTCTTAATACACACCTCAATGTCCTCTAATACTACCTTCTGTTCTCATCCCTTAACTATTTCTGTTGGTTTATGGTCTACATTTGTTTACATTGTGTTATTAGTACTAGCTATGTGTCTGTACATCTTAATTACACACACACACACCACATGATCATAATTATGGTGTTTTTACTTTACGCAATGAATAATATTTTACTGACATGCTATTTGAGACAAATACCATTCTTTTGTAAACAATCTATTAATTTACTGTCCTATTTTTATTTTTGGCTTGTATTTCCTTGCATCGATGTCTTTTTTTGTACAATCCTTATAACTCCTTCTTTCAATATTTAACATATTTACTTGTGTGTAAGTCATGCCATTTTACATTTGATTTTAACTGGAAAAAAACTGGGGTGTAACTTATATATGGGGTAAAACTATGAAGGAAAATATTTTGCATAAGATTTAAGACTAAATTAGGGATGCAACTTATACACATACAGGGGTTGGACAAAATAATGGAAAAACCTAGCATCATAATTTTGAAATATCTATAAAACCGTCAAAAGCCTGTTTATTTTTATGTTTTTTGATTTATTATTAGTGTTGCTTAATATGTTTTGCTAAAATTGCTGTTTCTTTCCAGATATCATCAGAAAAAGGTAATTAAAATGACAGATCTATTGGACTTTCAAAGAGGTCAAATTGTTGGTGCTCATATGGCAGGTGCTAGAGTAATGAAAACAGCCGAAATGTTTGGTGTATCAAGAAGTACTGTCTTGAAAGTAATGACAGCCTTTGAGAAAGAGGAAATAAACCTCCTTGTCGAAACAAAACTCTGGAAGCAAACCAAAACTTTCAGATAAGGACTGTCGGACTCTTATGCGAATTGTTAAAAAGGATCGCAAAAGTACAAAATGAAAAAAAGCACAGTATGGTCCTGTAGTCAGGCCTTGGAGGGAAGTAACTCAAGCAAAAACTGAGTCTGTGGCAACCTGTCAAACCCATGCCAGCAGAGAAAGTGAATGTAAAATAATGAAATGTATATATGTATATACATATTTCATTATCATAAGTTCGATGATGGCTTAGTTGGCCGAAACTTCAAAGTCACTATCAAGATTAGTATTATTAAGTAATAATAAATTTATACTTTACCAAATGTATTGAGTAATTTTTCAATTTAATGTAAAATTGTTTGATGATGATAAAAATAAACATGTATATATATATATATATATATATATATATATATGTGTATATATATATATAACGTGAGAGAGTTAGGGGTTGGGGGTTCAACCCACTAAGGGATAGTATCTATCCAGTATACTGCTGGGAGGGTACCCAATTATTGCTACACTAGTGCTATACTAGGTGCAATCAATGGGAGCGGGTAAAAGTGGAGGTTTTACCCAAAATTTGTGTAACAATTAAAAAATGGAGGATAATATGCTGAACCCAACTACTTGCAGACGGTGTATCCCGTTGAATTCATTAATTTAATTCATAGCAAAAGTGACAAAAAAAGGAAGAAAAGAAAAAGAAAGAAAAATTGATACATTTGTTAAAACTTGTCTCTCCTGTGCTTTCTTTTTGTGCTCCTTGTCTAATACATACACACATCTAATATATCATTTTCCAAAGCTTGCATGGGACAGATGGAATTTGTTGAGGCAGATTTTCTATGGCCAGAAGCTCCCCTTATTGCTCACTCTCATCTGTTTCCAGGTAAGGTAATATTTCCCTATGACTAGACATTTAAGATAGGAAATGAACAACATCACTTCTATGATGTGATGCTCATTTACAACTATCACATGATGTCAAGACACACACAATTTGCTTCTTTCAGTTTGCATCAACCAAATCCAGTGACAAGGCTTTGGTTAGCCTGAGGCTATAGTAGAAGTCCAAGGTGTTATGCAATGAGACTGAACCCAAAACCACATGATTGGGGAGCAAACTTCTTAACCACACAGCCATAGCAGCATCTTATATCTTATATATCTTTTACAGTGAAACATTTAATTTTCAAGGTAAACTATTATACAATTATAGTAATTCTTAAGAGATGTAATTTAGCTATCTGAAAAATCTCAATATTAACACATTAAAATGAAAGGATTGTATTTTGCTATGTGAGAAGTGATAAAAAGTTATCAGAAATTTAATAATAAAGACACATTTATGTGTAGATTAATCAGAACAAGTATTTCTAATTGTTGTGCATCTGGGTAAATTTCTAATAAACTATTTTAAGTCTTTATAGTTATTCTTAAAAAGAAGAAACACAGAAATAAGTTAAATGCTGCTTACCTCCAGGATCATCAACGTGCATAAATATTAAACCTTCAGACATATCCAGAATGGAGAAAAACTGAAAAGATACAGAAAATAAAATAGTTTTTAACAAGAACCTTTTCTTAGCTAAGATAAAGATCACCAATTTAAAACAATTTAAACAATATCTAGTTGATTTATCAAATCCAGAGAAAAGACAAGCCAAATCATCTCTCGTGAGATTTGGAGTCAAAACTTAATACCGAGAGTCATGCATTAAGTGCTCTCCTATTCTTGCTTCACTGTCGATTTTGGTTTAAGTAAAAATAATACTGGTTTACTTCTGCACAGGCATGAAGCCTGAGATGTTTTTACTGAGAGACCATTTGAGCGTGATCGTTACCAGCGTTGCCTTACTGGCACTTGTGCCGGTGGTATGTGAACAAAACATTCGAGCGAGGTCATTGCTAGTGCTGCTGGACTGACTCCTGCGCAGGTGGCACGTAAAAACACCATTTGAGCGTGGCTGTTGCCAGTACCGCCAGACTGACCCTCGAGCCGGTGGCATGTAAAAGCACACACTACAATCTCGGAGTGGTTGGCGTTAGGAAGGGCATCCAGATGTAGAAACTCTGCCAGATCAGATTGGAGCGTGGTGCAGCCATCTGGTTTGCTAGTCCTCAGTCAAATCGTCCAACCCATGCTAGCATGGAAAGCGGACGTTAAACGATGATGATGAATAAAGTGGGGAATTGTGGCACACTTGCATTTAAGAGGTCTCTTCAACCAAGCAGAGCCTTTATTTGAAGTAATTCTTATCCTTACTGGACAAACAATTTTCAAGTGTTACATTCTTAACATCATCATCATCATTTAATGTCTGTTGTCCACGCTGGCATGGGTTGGACGGTTTGACCAAGGCTGATAAGCTGAGGGCCTGCTCCAGACTTCAGCCTGATTTGGCATGGTTTCTATGGTTTTATGCCCTTCCTAATAACAAGCACTCCAAGAGTGTAATGAGTGCTTTTACGTGCCATCAGCACAAGTGCCAGTTGCATGACACCAGTATCTGCCATGACTACGATTTCACTTGGCTTGATGGGTCTTCAAGCGTGGCATATTGCCAAAGGTCTCAGGCATTTGTCATTGCCTCCATGACATCATCTGAAAATTATTTTATTTTACACTGAACATAACTTGTGTTTAGATGAAACTAATAGAAGACTTTTGCCCAAGTGGGACTGAACATGGTTAGGAAGAAAGTTTCTTAACCATGCAGCCAGCCTTGCATTTATAAAGGGTATGCCTCATAAGGTATAAAACAAAGTTTGTTTTAATTCCAGAATATTAAAAAGACATTGCAGGCAAGAAGTGTAAACCGTTATACCAAGGGAGATATTAAGATATTAATTATGGTAAAAATAAACTTACTCGGTCATGCGTGATGGTTTCAAGTTGGGCTTCATTCCAAGTAATGCCGCCATCAGATGAAATTTGCATTCTTCTCTCTTTGCCCTTCAGAATGAAAATAAAGATACAATTTCAGTAAGAGAGGTGATCAAGAGGAAAATATTTACCACAATGTTTCACAAGCAACAGATATTCAATAGTAATTAACAAATTTCTCAAAAATCCTGCTTTACTAAGAGTTATTTTTTTTTTTATCTTTAACTTTTTCACTTGTTTTAGTCATTGGATTGTGGTCATGTTACTTGTCCTGTTTTCCACTTATTTCTTTCATTTGCTTTCGTATTTCATGTTGTTTACTGTTGGTGACATCCTGTACCCATATATGCATGTGTATGTATGTGCGTGTATATACATATCTATATATATAAAAATGAGAATGTGTGTCTGTCTGTCTGTCTGTCTGTGTGAATCCCTAAAACTCGAGAACTACGCAACCAATTTCATTCAAATTTTACACATGCCTTACTTAGGGTTCCAGTTGTGTTTTAGTCAAAAAAATTTTTAACTTCTTGCAGAGTTCGAGCCCACGGCAACATAATATCTCCTCCACTATTTAAGTATTACGTGTCAAAAGTGAAACAAAAACACTCATATCAAATACTTTCACTTTAAAAATGAAACTATTCCACTAACTGAAACAATCACATTTTGATACTGTAATGACAGATACTTTCAGAGAG
>NC_068984.1:18734339-18736343 GCF_001194135.2 Octopus bimaculoides
TCAAGAGGGAAAGCATGGGAATCATCTTAAACGTAATCGGTCATAATGTCTTACGTTTAAGATGATTCCCATGCTTTCCCTCTTGAGAAGGTTACAATTTTAATATCAAAGATCCCTATGGATCACACAGGTTGTAATCCTTTGAAACATATGTAGGGATAAAGTATGCAATTATAACATGCGTTTTCTCCAATCCTTAAACTCTTATATATATATATATATATATATATATATATATACACAACTACATGTGTATGTATATATATATATGCATGCATATATATATATCATTTATATATATATTATTTATATAAAATCATCATTTATCATATATATCATCATTTAGCTTTTGCTTTCCATGCTGGCATGGGTTAGACAGTTTGACTGGAATTGGAATTAGTAAGCCAGAAAGCTGCACTGAACTCCAGTTTGATTTGGCATGGTTTCTACAGCTGGATGCCCTTCTTAATGCCAACCACTCAGGTGCGTTTTATGTGTCACTACCATGGGCACCTTTTATATGTAACCAGCACAGGTGTCTTTTATGTGTCACCAGCACCGGCCACAACTACAATTTCACTTGCCTCGATGAGTCTTCTCAAGCACAACATAAAGCTAACTATTGATTTACATTACACTTTTGTAAGAAGGTCAACAAACTAGTTTACTGAAAACCAGTCTAGAAGTAACATGTCCAGAGATTAGTTACAAATCACAATATAACTAATCCCAACCCTTGAATTCATCATCATCATCATCACAAATCACAAAACATATTGCCAGCTGAATTTAATGACAACATAATCAAGCATAACAAACAGGTGGTGTGATTAAAAGCCAAACAAATAAAGAACATTAGCAAAATGCCAGGTCAAAAACAGCAAGAAATACCAACCAAATCACAACATCCCTCTCCTCTTTTTAATGTCTACTTTCCCATGCTTGCATGGGTCAGGCAGAATTTGTTAAGGCTGATTTTTCTATAGCTGAATGCTCTTCTCGTCACCAACCCCCACCTGTTTCTAAGGTGATATTTCCCCATGAGCAGGCAGCTTTCCACAGATGATTGGAAACAAAGGACTCTGTTTGTACGACAGTGACACTTGTTTACAACTATCATGTGACATCAAGGCAAAGAGAGAGTAATATATACACACACACATGTCCATATATACTATATGTACACGATGGGCTTCTTTCAGTTTCCATCCACCAAATCCATTCACAAGGCTTTGGTTGGCCTAGGGACTGAACCTAAAACCATGTGGTTGGAAAGCAAACTTTTTACCACACAACCACACATGTGTCTTCACTACTACAAAAAGAAAAAAAAAACCATATGCAAATACATATATTGGATAATGTAGTCTCTGATACACAAAACGACGAAATGGCCATGTATGGAATGTTTTATGTCTGCCAATCAGGGTTGGTCTAGGTCTAAGCAAGAACTATTTCACTACTCTGGCTTAATCATTTTGAATACATACATGTATCAAGATATAGTCTAGATACATTGACACATTTTTCTTGAAGCTGTTCACAGATAAAGGTCAAAAGTTACAACATCATCTGAGTGCAATCCAACCTTTGAACCCACAGCTGGGAAAGTGTCAAACAAATTCCTTTTCTTTTTCATAAATAGCCAATCAATAAGTCAAATGCTGTGTTTAATAGTTTTACAGAAAATATTTTAACTTCTCAAGTGGTTACTTTTTTCTCCTTTTTCTTTTACTTTATCAGAGAAACAAAAACACACACACACACAACTGAGAAACTCGCACACATCCACCCATTCAGCTCACATAATGCTCTCACATTAAAACGTTAAATAAACAAACAATAGACAAGTGGACTGACAGATTTTGATATAGTATATACTTCCCATTGTGTTAGCCAGCAATTCAATGCTTTAAATGCCATGTTTATAAAATTTTAATGTTTTTGAAGACAAAAATGGCTATGAATGCTATTACTAGGTCATCTAAAAAATACTGTTATTTA
>NC_068984.1:18736558-18768160 GCF_001194135.2 Octopus bimaculoides
CTGGATATGACAAGTCTAAATGCTAAAGAACAAAAAGAATTTAAAGAAAGTTCTTCTCAACTAAATTTCAGAAGTTTTATAGAAGTGAGTAATCGTTACCAGCGTCGCCTTCCTGGCACGTGAAAAGACATTCGAGTGAGGTCGTTGCCAGTGCCGCTGGACTGGCTCCTGTGCAGGTGGCATGTAAAATACACCATTTTGAGCGTGGCCGTTGCCAGTACCGCTCGACTGGCCTTCGTGCCGGTGGCACATAAAAGCACCCACTACACTCTCTGAGTGGTTGGCGTTAGGAAGGGCATCCGGCTGTAGAAACTCTGCCAAATCAGATTGGAGCCTGGCGTAGCCATCTGGTTCGCCAGTCCTCAGTCAAATCGTCCAATCCATGCTAGCATGGAAGGCGGACGTTAAACGATGATGATGAGTGTATTAGCATAAGTTTATTTTTTGACAGTTTCTTTTTATTATTTTCTTTTAAAGCAAGGGTGGTGGAGCCATGTATTGGCCACAACTTGTGGGTTGCAGCAAGTGAAAGCGTATTAAACAGACCCAGCTGTTGTTACAGTAGTCTGAACAATTTAGCTGTAATATTTCAAACAAAGACAATGGAAAAATCATTTCAAAAGATTTGTTCTCTTACACAAAGTTAGACAATATAATTAATACTATTTTTGCTGGTGTACAAGATGCACTCGTGCATTAGGCATAACCCTATTTTACAAATATATATCAAGGAAAAAAGTAAATTTAGTATGTTTCATCAGATACATACTTAAAGATATTTTGAAGTGATTTCATAGGGGAAGAAATGTGTGAGTATGTGCCTGTGAATACATTATTCTGACAGTATACTGGAATAAACTATGAAACTATAAACTTATAAATATGAAACTAGCTATAAATAAACTACATTGCAAAACTGGTATTTCGAGCTTCTAGTCACAAGGGTGGCTTTTCCACTTCTATCATTTTGTTGCCACTTCATTTGTTGCCTTCTATCTTTCTAGGTGAATTTTTCATTCAGACAAAAATAAAGATTTCTTAAAGGCAACAGAGTCAGTTGTTAATGTAAGACATGTCAGGTGAGTTGTCTATGCTGGAGAAGAGAGTATAACAAAATTTTGTGACCTACCTACAATAACTACTGACATACTTTTCTTTTACTTGTTTCAATCATTTGACTGCAGCCATGCTGGAGCACTGCCTTAAAGCGTCTTAGTCAAAGAACTGGACTCCATGATATTCTTTGTAAGTCTAATACCTAATGCTTATTCTAGTGGTCTCTTGTGCCGAAACTGCTAAGTTACAGGGGCATAAGTACATCAGCATTGGTTGTCAAGTGATGGCAGGGGGACAAACATAGAAAAACACATGCATAAATAAACACACACACACACACACACACAAGCTTCTTTCAGTTTCCGTCTACCAAATCCACTCACAAAGCTTTGGTCGGCCTGAAGCTATAGTAGAAGACACTTTCCCAAGGTGCCACACAGTGGGACTGAACCCAGAACCATGTGGTTGGGAAGCAAGCTTTTTACCATACAGCTACACCTGCACCTATATATTACTGTAAACAAATTTTCATAATCACCACCATAGTCATCATTTAGTGCCTGTCTTTCATGCTGGCATGAATTGGTAATCCTGAGAGCTGCACCAAGGCTCCAGTCTGTTTTGGCTTGGTTTCTATGGCTGGATGCCCTTCCTAATGCCAACCACTCCATAGAGTGTAGTGGATACCTTTTACATGTCACCTGCACAATAGTTTGTGCCAACATTCTGTGATAATAATCCCACTTCTTTCAATATTTTATTATGAATAATCATCATTAAGGTGGCAGGCTGGCAGAATTCTTAGCATACTAGACAGAATGCTTGGCAGCATTTTGTCCATCTTTATATTCTGGGTTCAAATTCTGTTGAGGTTGGCTTTGCCTTTCATCAAAAATTCATGAAAATTAAATCTAACGTTTGATTACTGCTTTATTCTCTTCACTGCATAAATACTCTTAATTAATAGATTTTTCTTTAATTATATTAAATATGGTCATAGATTGACTTTATGCAGACAGTACTATGAATTCTTATAATGATTGGAATCCAATTCTGTCTGCTTACAAGAAAGTTTCAGGAAGAAGTTTATCTCTCATCTACTGAAATATTTGGAGCCAATAGTAATATGGAAATTTCTAATCAAACAAGATAGAGGGAATCAACAAAATATAAGTATACTCTTTTACTCTTACTCTTTTACTTGTTTCAGTCATTTGACTGCGCCCATGTTGGAGCACTGCCTTTAGTCGAGCAAATCGATCCCAGGACTTATTCTATGTTATGAGGACGTAAGCACACCAGCATCGGTTGTCAAGCGATGTTGGGGAGACAAACACAGACACACAAACATATATATATATACATATATACGACGGGCTTCTTTCAGTTTCCGTCTACCAAATCCACTCACAAGGCTTTGGTCGGCCCGAGGCTATAGTAGAAGACATTTGCCCAAGGTGCCACACAGTGGGACTGAACCCAGAACCATGTGGTTGGTAAGCAAGCTACTTAACACACAGCCACTCCTATGTAAAGAGTTTAAAATTTGGATTTGGTTTGCAAGATTCTTAATGAAAATTCATGTCATCATCACCATCATCATCCAACATCCGTTTTCCATGCTGGCATGGGTTGGACCGTTTGACTGAAAACTGGAAAGCTGCACCAGATTCCAATCTGATTTGGCATGGTTTAATGGCTGGATGCCCTCCCTAATTCCAACTACTCCCAAGAGTGTAGTGGGTGCTTTTTACATGCCACTGGCACAGGTACCAGTCACACAACACCAACATCAGCCACAACTATGCTCTTACTTGGCTTGACAAATACAGTATATTGCCAAAGGTCTTGGTCACTTGTCACTATCTCTGAA
The DNA here is from genome assembly GCF_001194135.2 of Octopus bimaculoides. NCBI lineage: Eukaryota > Metazoa > Mollusca > Cephalopoda > Octopoda > Octopodidae > Octopus > Octopus bimaculoides. The sequence continues at coordinate 18,739,488 of NC_068984.1, forward strand.
GCATATTTTGTTATATCTTGGGAGGGTCAATATGCCAATAACAAATACATACACTGGTTATATTTCACTTCTTTTATTATTAGTTAGTTGAAAGGTGGTGTGCTGGCAGAATTGTTAAGGTGTTGGACAAAATGCTTAGTGGCATTTGGTCTGCTCTTTACGTTTTGAATCCAAATCCTGCTGAGGTTGACTTTGGCTTTCATCCTTGCAGGGTTGATAAAATAAGTGCCAGTCAAGTACTGAAGTTGATGGCATCAACTTGCCCCGCCGCCTCTCAAAGTTTCTGGCCTTGTGCCAAAATTAGAAAGAATCATTAGTCAACTAACTAGGGCATGTCATTGATGAGATCATGAGTAGCAATGAAAGGACTATGACAAACCTAGCTGATTGATTAGTTAATTGGCGAAATCATTAACCAACTGATTAATAGTAATCCTCATCATCATCGTTTAACGTCCGTTTTCCATGCTGGCATGGGTTGGACGGTTTGACTGGGGACTGGTAAGCCAGGGGGCTGCACCAGGCTCCAATCCCATCTGACAATATTTCTACAGCTGGTTGCCCTTTGTAATGCCAACCACTCTGAGAGTGTAGTGGGTGCTTTTTACGTGCCACCGGCATGGGAGCCAGTTAGGCGGAAGGTCTGAAATCTGGTGGGAGAGGGTTTGTCAATTACACCGACCCCAGTACTTGAAAGGAAGAAAGTCAAATCAACTTCAGTGGAGTTTGAACTCAAGAATGTAAAGCTGGAAGAAATGCAAAAAAGCATTTTATCTGGTAGCTAATGGTTCTGCTTGTAGCCTTCAAATGAGTAATAATAAAAGAAGTGAAACAGAACCAGTGTGAGTGTCTATTATTTACATAATGACCCTCCCCAGATACAATAAAAAAGTTGACAAAAGCCACGTAAAACAAGACAACATTCTATTGAATCACCCAAGTTTGAAAGAAATCTGGCTGCTAATATCAAAAACACAGATTTTATATTATAAACGCATTTAGTTACACCCATTAATAAGACATAAGCTTAAAATGCAAAACTTACAAGTTGACGTGTAATCACATTTACTGATTATGCATTATCATGTTAACTAGAAATTCAATAAGGAAAGATGAACTCACATCCCTTGTAAGAGTTGTTGCGTAAATGAAGTCTCCTTGTATCCCAAAAGAAACTACTTCGTGTAACAGAGATTTCCATACTTTATAGTCACCACTGGATTTTTTCAATGTATAAACATCACCTTTGTAATCTGTTAAAAACAAACAGAATTATTATTTAGGAGGCATGCATACACTCCACCCACTCTTATTTCCATGTAGACATGCATATGACAATCTGGTTATCTAATATAAAATCATCATCATCATCATCGTTTAACATCCGCCTTCCATGCTAGCATGGGTTGGACGATTTCACTGAGGACTGGCAAACCAGATGGCTGCACCAGGCTCCAATCTGATTTAGCAGAGTTTCTACAGCTGGATGCCCTTCCTAACGCCAACCACTCCGAGAGTGTAGTGATTGCTTTTACGTGCCTCCAGCACAAAGGCCACTCAGGCAGTACTGGCAACAACTGGCATTAAGTACAAACAGAGCTTAGCTGTGCAATTTTAATAATAATAATAATAATCCTTTCTACTATAGGCACAAGGCCTGAAATTTTGGAGGAAGGGACGAGTCGATTACATCAACCCCAGTGTTTCTCATTAGTGCCAACACCATGAAAACAAACACCCAGTGGTTGATGACAGGAAGCGTATCCTGTTGTAGAAACCATGCCAAAGCAGACTTTGAAGCTGAGTGCAGTCCTCTAGCTCATCAGCTCCTGTCAAATTGTCTAACTCATGCTTGCATGGAAAACAGACATTAAATGATGATGATGAGGACACACACAGAGACTGACTGACTGACTGTTATAAACAATTCACTTTAGTATGGACAGAAAATCTTATCTTAATATATAAAGCTGAAGTTGTGTGTCTGTGTGAAGCCGTTTTTAAAGTTTATAGAAATCCACATTTTCCACATTTTCGTAAAATTTTTTACATCAATTGAATTTTCTCGATGTGAACTTTCCAGTGCAGTAATTAGATTTTTTAAAATTCCGTTTACTTTGTGTGATTTAAGGGAGATTTGACTGTTGTTTCTAGCAACTTTTATATTTCTTCCCTTCTTCCTGTATCAGCGTTCTTATAGAGAGTAAGAGTAAATGAGGGAAAGGGAGAGAGAGAGAAAGTAATACATACAAAGTCATAGATTAACTTGGTTACATTTTACACTCTTACTTCTTCCTCTCTCTCATTTAATACCTTTCCTCTACCTCTAACATATTTTTCATACCATAGAAACGTAAAAACACACACGACCACACATACGTGATCTGTGACAACATACACATAAACAATTCAACATTATAGACATAAGATTTAGTTTCTGTTTCTTATATAAACACGTACACGTATTGCTATTTTATAACTGTCTTCCGTTCTCTCTTTCTCTCTTCATTGCTACCATCTCTATTCCTTTCTCCCCCCACTCTCTCTCTCACAAAACATTCACTACAATATAACTCATGTTCGTCAATGTTTGGTAAATATACCACGATTTTCATTAGGGTGTTAGTGTTAGGGTTTATATATCACTCTCTCTCTCTCTCTTTCCCCCTCTTTTACTCTTACTCTTATATATTGAGCGCATAATTATTGCATTGGAAAGTTCACATCGAAAAAATTCCATTGATGTAAATATTTTAAAATTCTGTTTACTTTGTGTGATTTAAGGGAGATTTGGCTGTTGTTTCTAGCAACTTTTATATTTCTTCCCTTCTACCTGTACACACAATCATTGACTACAATATAACTCATGTTCGTCAATGTTTGGTAAATATACAACGATTTTCACTAGGGTGTTAGGGTTAGGGTTTTAGGGTTAGGGTTTAGAGTTAGGATTAGGATTAGTGTTACGGTTTTAGGGTTTTAAAGTTAGGGTTAGGGTTGGGTAATCGTGCAGGTGTTAATATGAAAAATTACAGAAATGTGAAAATTACCAACCCTGCCATCTATTATAACTTTTGTTGATCTGTTTAATATATACATAGATTATGCTTCCAAAGAAGAGAGTTTGCTGGGGAAAGAAAGCAACCAGTTTAAAATGACAGCAACAGACTGCAGCAATTCACCAAATTCCAGAAGCTACTTTGAACATAATGCAAAATGGTGCATCAACTTCTTCTGCCTAATCTGATAGAATTCTGGCAAAACTGTGTAGCAACAGATCGCCAGTAATTGCTTCATCAGAAATTGCCATCCTACCTCCTGCTAAAAGGGATTACCCTGCTATATATAATCAGGGCAGCGCAAAAAGTTGTTTTGCACAAGCATTTCTACAGCCAATTAGACGGATGAAATTTACATACGCTTAATAATGTTACACAAAACAGCCTTCAGACTTTCCCTATTAATTTCATTGTCTTTTGAATTATGAACATATTTACATCATAAGGGTTTTTCCGTTGTAAGGCTTTCTTTTTTAGTTGATTTTCACCTAGCAAGACTTATTGTAGATGGCGTAATAAGTCACACCCGGACAAGGTCGGGTTATACTGCTAGTATTTTAATAAAGTAGCAGATATTATCTGTCCGCATTGTAAGTATTTTTATGAAATATGCTATTTTTCTCCTCATCCATTCAGCACAGATACAGTGGTATATCTACAAGTTACTCAAATCAATGAGAGAGCTTCTACATGGTCATGCGACTTGCTAGAAATAGCAGCCAAATAATCCTCCAAATTAAAAACTATTACTACCATTATTATAAAAGGAACAACACATTTGTCCAATGTAGTCCTAGTTAAGCGATGTCTGAAGACAGGATGGTCATCATTGGAAAACTTTTGATTATAGGTAAGCTTGAATATTTTAAACTTGGGCTTCAACAACACAGTATTATAGAGTTACTATTTACCCAAGAGAAAGACCACTATACCTGCCCCAAGTATGCATTACATTTATTACATCAAGTTTCTATTGAATCACTCAAGCATGGAAGAGCTATTGCTGTTAATATCAAAAACTCTGATCTTACATTACAAATATTATATAGGCATTAAGTTACACTCAGTAATAATACAACATGAGCTTAAAATGCAAAACTTACAAGTTGAGGTATAGGAGTTATTCTTCTCTGATATGTAGACAGTATAATTTTTATCATGTTTTGAAGTTGACCTGAAAATGACAAAAAAAAAGAAGTCTAACTACTACATAATAGAATTAGATAGAGCAAGTTAGTATTAAAGCAAGCTATTATCAACTAGTGACATAGTTTGAACAATGTATTTCATGTAACACAACACAACTAATTTGAAAATGAGAATGTAAGGCTGTGCACCTAACATACAAAATATAGTTAATATGTCATGTTAAGTAATTTGATTGGTAATTTTCGCTCTCACTCTCCATTTATATATATATATATATATATATATACATATATATAAACTCAATCAACATTGTCATAATGCTTACTTTTCCATAGTTGCAGGTGTTGGACAGAATTCAACTCCCACCTCTTTCAAAGCAAGGTAATATTTCACCTTGGCCAGACATGTTTTCATGGAAGATTAGAAATGAATGGTATTGCCTGTATGATGGTGACTCATTTACAACCATAACACAATGTCATGACAAAGAGACACAAATATGTGTGTATTATCATCATCATCATCATTTAACATCTGCTTTCCATGCTAGCATGGCTTGGACGATTTGACTGAGGGCTGGCAAGCCAGAAGGCTGCCCCAGGCTCCAATCTGATCTGGCAGAGTTTCTACAGCTGGATGCCCTTCCTAACGCCAACCACTCCGAGAGTGTAGTGGGTGCTTTTACGTGCCACCAGCACGAGGGAATCATTATCATTTAACATCTGCCTTCCATGCTAGCATGGGTGGGATGGTTTCACAAGAGCCGGCCAGGCAGAAGCCTGCACCAGACTTCTGTGACTGTTTTGGCAGGATTTTTACAGTTGGATGCCCTTTCTAACACCAATCACTCAGCAGAGTGGACTTAGTGCTTTTTATGTGGCACAAGCACAGGCGAGGTCAGTTTTGGCAAGGTTTTTACAGCTGGATACCCTTCCAGACACCAACCACTTCACAGTGTGGACTGGGTGCTTTTAAGTGCACCTGCACTGACAGGGTCACCAAGTACTTATATTATATATATATGGCTTTTGTTAAGTAGCATCAATTTTTACAATTCCGTAAATAATAATAATAGTATTTTATAAGCTTATAAGCAATCACCCCGCAATGACTAAAAACAATAGTCTAATAATGGGGCATATAAGCCCTTGACAGAAAAAAGTAAGTTTTCCTGTATGCGTGGGACTTGAACCCACACCTCTTTGTTTTCGTGACAAGAATGCTACATATAGATATATATAGAGAGATAAAGAGAGACACACACACACACGATGGGCTTCTTTCAGTTTCTGTCTCTAACAAATCTACTCACAAGGCTTTGGTTGAGCTGGGTCTGTAGTCAAGGATACTTGCCCAAGGTGCCATGCAGTGGGATTGAACCTGAAACCTTGTGGTCAGAAAGCAAACTTCATAATTTCTAACAGTTGCACAAAGCCACGATATATTCTGAGAGAAGTACAGTTGAATGAAATGACACCCAGTACTTAGCTGGTACTTTGTTTTGTTGATCCCAGAAAAAAATGATAGACACAAAGAACCCCCAGGATACTTTATACTCACTTTATAGAAAGACATAATAGCACAAGGTATATCATCTGTCCCTCTACTTTCAAATATGCTTGCAGTAGATTTTTATACTCCTCCTCACTGCCGCCGTGACCATCACCACCAGCAATATAATTTTATATTCACTTCTCATGCTGGCATGGGCTGCACTGGTCAACATGGTCTGAATCAGTTCTTATTTGTTGTTAATGTCTTCCTAGGTGAGTTGAATGGCTATGTTTCAATCATGCATTTCATTTTTGGCATGGCCTCTAACACTAGATGTCCTTCGTACCACCAATCACTTTACAGAATGTACTGAGTGTATTCTATTAGCGTCAGAAGTTGTTATATCCTCAACAAGACATGACTGAAGGGTCTTCTTGGCCCCACATTTTTTCCATTTGTTCCACAGCCACTTTGTAAAGTGTACAGGGTGCATTTTATTCTGACACCAGCCCTTAAGACAAAACAGTCCTCATTGCTCAATGCTGTCACTGTTTATTCCAGACTCGACCAATGGACTGAGGAGAAAAAGTGTTTGTAGAAAATAAAGTCAGGTGAGATAGAAAGAAGAGGAAATAAAAGTGAATGATGTGACAGTATGGAAGAGGAGGGAGGAATGAGAGAAACAGCAACAGCAGAGGACATTGAGGAAAGATACTAATGGAAGTGAAATGCTTGCTGACAAGAGAGAAGTAAGTGCAAGTGATAGTTATGGAAATGCTTGGAAGTAAAAGAGTGCCATGGATGTCAACAATGAGAGGCTGAGGTGGGGGGTGAGGTGGCCAGAAGTATAGAAAGCGGGATGGTTGTTGGTAAGAATTTTGATCAACAAGTGCAGCGAAGTTACTAAAAGCTCGCAGGAGAAACAAGACAAATAGAAAAAATGCTTACCAAAAGAATAGATTAACGTTTGAAGCAATAGGTTTCCAATGCCTTCCACCATCACTTGAAATATGGAGTTGCTGCAAGAAATTATAAACAAGATTTAAAAGCAATTTTTTTTTTTTTTAATATATATTTCTCTCTCTCTCTTACTTATACACACACCAGAGTTGAAATGAAGTATATGAAAGTAAACCTTTTAGATTCTAAGCTGAACCTTTTAGACTGATCACAAAATACATCCTGTCTATGTTACTCTAACAGTTCTCTTTATTTAGAAATCAACTCAATACATTTCTACCTGCATCATCTCATCAGATCAACTTATTATAATTAAAAAAACGATAAACGTCGCCCTTTCAAAACCTAGCCAGGCTCAGGGGCCCGGTTTCCATGGTGTATGTGTTCCCCCCAGCTGGACAGGATGCCAATCCATTGCAGCGTTACTCAAGAAACAGGAAGAAAGAGTGAGAGAAAGTCGGGGCGAAAGAGTACAACAGGGGTCGCCACCACCCCCTGCCGGTACTCGTGGAGCTTAGGTGTTTTCGCTCAAACACTCACAACGCCCAGTCTGGGAATCGAAACCACGATCCTCCAATCGCGAGCCCACTGCCCTAACCACTGGGCCATTGCGCCTCCTTATTATAACTAGGTCTAGCCTAATTAAATTTCTCCCCATATCTTTACTGCACATCCCACCACTGACTCTCAATATTTCTTCAGCAAGCATATTCCATCTGTATTACATATCAGCATTGTCCTTTTACTGTAAGTGGAAACCATGACAGCAGCTAACTTTCTTTTCTGTTTACAAAGTGCAAATCCTCATCATTTTGTATCCGTTTGGATAGATGGTTTGACTGGAGCTGGTAAGGTGGAGAGCTGCACCAGGCTCCAGTCTGTTTTGGTTTAGTTTCTGTAGCTGGATGCCCATTCCAAACACCAACCACTCCACAGAATGTACCGGGTGTCATATGCATCACCAACAAGGGTACCTGTCACACGTCAGCATGGGTGCCTTTTATGTCTCCAGCACAGGTGCCTTTTACATTTCACCAGTATGGGTGCCTTTCATATGTCATTAGCACTAGCCACAACTACGATTTCACTTAGCTTGATGCATTGAAAATTAGAATATATTAGGACAGTACATAAACCACAGACACTTGGGTTCACTAACCATAAACCACAGACACTTGGGTTCACCCTCTTCATCTCACTTATACTAATTCTATACAGAAGTACTTTGCCTAATTAGTATTTTCCAGATCTGAGTGTCTCTGGGACACCCATCTGGCCCACATTTTAATCTCCAGTCAATAATTTGCAACAATTCAAATCTGAGATTAACTGACACTGACTGTAACCAATTATGTTGATCCTGATTCCTCCAAAATAACTGCCTTTTCTTTATTAACTAATCATATAAGTTTGTTCCTTTGCAACACACATTATTTTAACTTTAGAAACCAAGAAGAGGAGGTGGGTACTTGGAACATTAAAAAAGAAGTTCCGAGACTAGCTATACTAAATACAGATTGAGTAATAAAAATAGATGGTCCAATAATATAATCCAATGAATAACAACGAAACTCTTTAATAAGAGACAAGTAGAAATAGAAAATAAATACCAGTACCTCTTATGGGATGGAATGGAATGTTCCAGCTAAACTAATGCATAATCATAAACTGACTCTTACATACCTTTTTCTCAGACTCTCTAGTCAGTATGTGGTTTTCACTGATGTCATTAAATACCAATGAACCATCCAGGTCAAAAAGCAATGGTGCTTTTGTAAAACTCTTGCCACCATCTTCAGTGATAAATAAGTTAGAGTAGGTAATAACATAGATCTGAAATAAGAAACAAGAAGTTCTATAGTGTTAAACTTATATATCTTATAATAGCAGTGGGAAAGAGAAACAGAACAGTGAAAAGGAAGAGAGTGAATAAATGTTAGAAAAGAAGAAAGCGGCAAAAGAGAGAAAACTATATGCAAAAGGGTAAGAATATCACCTTTTTCACATTGGACTTATGGTGCTGCAAACCATTGCGCTTTCTGATAATATCATTTTCCAACAATGAACTAATTTCTTTAAAATTTCCTCCAAGAGTGTCACTGTAAATTAAATTTAACAAGTAGCAGTTAGAGACAAGTTAAAACAGAAAACTTTCTATTAACAAGATACACAATATATATCTAGTATCAAATAACTTGTAAAATATATACTGTATTTTACTTGTGTATAAGTCACATCCCTAACTTTGTGTTAAATCTTGGTACAAGAAATTTTTCCTTCATGTATAGGACCCCAGTTTTTTTTTCAGTTAAAATCAAGTATAAAATAATGCAACTTATACACAAGTAAAAACAGTATATAGAATACAATATAGCTTATGGTATTGAAATAGCAGCTAGCATTTAAAAATTTCCTCGTTAACAGATATCGGTTTCAAATTTTTGGTAAAAGGCCAGCAGTTTCAAGGGAGGGGTTAAGTCAGTTACATTATCCCCAGTGCTCAACTGGTACTTATTTTATTGACCCCCAAAAGGATGAAAGGCAAAGTCATCTCCAGCAGAATTTGAACTCAGAACAAAAAGATAGATGAAATGTTGCTAAGCATTTTACCCAGCATGCTAACGATTCTGCCAACTCACCATCTTCTCTTGTTAAGAGATATTAAGAAACTAAATAGAAAATGTTTCAATTTGTATACTATATAGGAACTCCAGGGTACTGAATTGACCTTTTTAAAATAGTGGTTCAACTTGCATGAATGCTTGGTGTTAAGAAAAGAAGATATACAAATAGTCATATGGTGAATCCTCCATGGACATTCAAACACAAAGATTATGTGCTAAGTAATGGTTTAGTGGGAAAAAACTGAAAGACAAAGTAAGCTGAACTATTTGCAAGTCTTGCCGATATTAACCTGACTTTTTATCTCTCATCAGTTAATGAGATAAACACCAGCCTGTTTGCTGGGGAAGGCTGTCAAAATTTTAACTAAATCAAGTATCTATGATAAACAATTCAGTCTCAGGCTTAAAAGCCATAAGGCTCAATTAAGAATTACAGCTGATTAAGAATTACAAAAAATTTCATAAAATAACAATACAGACCAGTAAAAGAATTCAGCAATTGTGTCTTTACTCAGCCATCTTTCTAAATATTTTTTCATTCAACAAAAACTTAGACAAAATCAAACAGGTTTTAAGTGTAAAGATTATCTTTACACTCAAAGCCTGTTTGATTTAGAGTTACCCTTGTTTTGTTTTAACCATGGCCGTTGCCAGTACTGCCTGACTGGCCTTCGTGCGGGTGGCACGTAAAAGCACCCACTACACTCTTGGAATGGTTGGCGTTAGGAAGGGCATCCAGCTGTAGAAACTCTGCCAAATCAGATTAGAGCCTGGTGCAGCCATCTGGTTTGCCAGTCCTCAGTGAAATCACCCAACCCATGCTAGCATGGAAAGCGGACGTTAAACGATGATGATGATGATTTTCATTCTTATTTGTAACTAAAATCTGTATTATTAAGTTCTTTTGTTATTGTTGTGGGATACTTAAAGTTCTGGTTAAACAAACCAGTGCCATAGGACTATGGAAGGAAGTACTTACGACTGACAAGCCTAGTAGGGTGAACACATTGAAACAAATGCTTGAAACTGTTTATCTTAATGACTTTAGGGAGAAAGAGATAAACGGTTATCAAAATACTCATTATTGTTTTCATGTCCACCACTTCATGCTTGCATGGAATGGAGTCTAGTATACTGAAGCAGATTTCTGCTGTCAAATGTCTTTCTTGTTGCCAGTTCTTACCTGTTACTAAGTCAAATAACATTTCCCTCCTCATCATCGTTTAACGTCTTATTCAAAAGATCTTCAAATGCACAAAGTGATTAGTCATAATTTGTTTTTATCTTGTAGTGACGCCCTAATAGCAGACAACATTTCCGGAAAGTTTATCCACGCATGCGCAGGGACTAGTTCCGGAAGGAATACAGGAAGAGTCTCATGCGCATGTGTAGTCATCGACATCCAAGCTTTCGCGCTTCTTTTCATTCTCTTTCACCCTGGCCGGCGAAGAGCCTAGACGTCGTAGCAGCCTCTCTCCAACATTCCAACTCTGGAGCTAGACAAATAACCATGCAACATCATTGACGGCGTCTCAGTAACCAAAGGGCGAAGTGCTGCCGAATTCTATTGTAATAAATATTGTTGTGTTGATAGTTCAGAATCTGCGTTCCGTAGTTTCTTCAAGAAATTTAATGTACGGAAGCGGAGTACACCTAATGGTGTATAAGCACTTCCCTACAATCTTCTACTGTAGGTACAAGGCCTGTAATTTTGTGGGAAGAGGTTAGTCAATTTTATTGACTCTAGTGCTTGACTGGTACTTATTTCATTGACTCCAGAAGGTTGAAAGGCACAAGTCAACCTCTGCAGAGGTTTGAACTCAAACATGAAGCTGGAAGAAATGCCACTAAGCATTTTCCCTGATGTTCTAACAATTCTGCCAGCTCACTACACAACATTAACTAGGAATATAAACATATCAGAGTTTCACTCAAGTGAAGCCATGGGATATCAACATTCTATGCACCATCATCACCATTTGATATCTGGCTTTCATGCTGATAAGGGTTTTTTACTACACTCTCGGAGTGGTTGGCATTAGGAAGGGCATCCGGCTGTAGAAACTCTGCCAGATCAGATTGGAGCCTGGTGTCGCCTCTTGGTCCACTAGTCCTCAGTCAAATCGTCCAACCCATGCTAGCATGGAAAGCGGACGTTAAACGGCGACGATGATGATGATGAAGGGTTGCACCGTTTGATGGGGTCTGATTGAGTCAGAGGGCTGTGTCATGCACCAGTTTCTTCTTTCACATGGTTTCTACACTTGGATGCCCTTCCAAACACCAACCATTTTACAGAGTGTACTGGGTGATCGTTTTTCACGGCACCAACACTAGTCATGATCACCCAAAGCCCTAAAGTGATGCCTACAGTTGAGAGAGAACAGATGAGAGAGTTATGCACACATACAGAGAGAGAGAGAGAGAAAGAGAGAGAAACTATGCAAAACATAAACACATGGCAATTACTTTACATTGTTAACTCATTAGAATTTCACAAACAATGTTGTAGAGCACACACAAATCAATATAAAATTAAAAAAACGAAGTTGCTTTATTACCTTCTATAAAGATTTGATGAAGCTTTCATTTCTCTAGGACTTGTCATAGCAACTAAAATAACCTAATAAAATAGAAAAACAAAAATGAGGTACTTTCTAAATTAATTTTTGTCTTCGTGCTAACCATTTCACATACACGTCACTTGGCCAATCATGTGAGAGTGGGACTTTAATGTCATTTATTTATTCATTCAACATCATTCAATTATATCACCTCAATTTTCTGTCATGTTTTCAATTCCTTACTGTCCTCTATGTTTCCATCAGCATTGGATTGATGGCCCCACCCCCATGTTTTTACTTGGGTCAGATGGAATTCATCAAGGCATATCATTTACAATTGGGTGCCTTTCTTGTTGCCAAACCTTGCCTGTTTCCAAATAAGCTAATATTTCTCCTTGGCTAGACATGTTCTCATGCAAGACTGGAAATGAATGGCATCACTTGCATGATGGTGACACCTGTTCACAATGTCAAGAAAGCAAGACACAAACACATATATAATGGGCTTGTTTCAGTTTTTATCTACCAAATCTACTCACAAGGCTTTGGCCAGCATGAGGCTATAACAGAAGACACCGAAAGCAATGCAAATGGGACTGAACCCCAAACCACATGGTTGGGAAGCAAACTTCTTGATCATACAACCATGCTTGCACTGCAATACATATGCATTTTATATACATATGTGTGTGTGTGTGTGTGTGTGTGTGTGTATATCATCGTTTAATGTACGCTTTCTATGCTGGATAGCTTGAGATAGAACTGGCTAGCAGGGAGCTCTCCAGGCTTCAACTGTCTGTTGTGGCATGGTTTCTACAGCTGGATGCCCTTCCTAATGACAACCACTTAAAGTGTGCTAGGTGCTTTTACATGCCTCTAGCATGGGTGTGTTTATGCAGCAATGGCACAGGTGTGTTAATGCTATATATTTATTTATTTCATCTCTTTCTAAACATTCTACAGGGTACAGTCTATGCACATCACAATACCCGATTTAATCAAGCTAATGAATGAGCCTCTAAATGGTTGCTCTATCAACTAGAAATGGTAGCCAAATTACCCTCAGATTGTAACCTGCAATATTACAAAAGAAATGACACAATAGGAAATGTAGGCCTAGATATACTAAGCCTGAAAATAGAAGATGGAATTATCAAGGACGTAATGCCTTTGAGCAAAAAGCTGCTCAATTAGAATTGACCTGAGGCTGAGCAACAAAAATTCTCAATACATGTAGTCGAGTTTATTTAGTTATTCAACTATAAGAGAACAAGAGATGGCTATATGCTCATTGTAATATTATAGAAAGGGGAATTCTCACAATGTACTGTTACCCAGTGTCTATAGCCAATGCTCTATGCAGCTGACAATAGAGACAGTACCCAGTCTACAACTGAAATTTCTTATAACTAGTTTGTTCACATGCCTGCTTGTGGACAATAAGTTTGTAATTCCTGTTTAACATATTAAACTGTTAAGTAAAAATTTGATGCATCTGTCAAATATAAACTGCATCTCTTTGATCCATTTCAATATAGGATTGATTGTTTCAGCATATAGGAAATGTTGGATTCAGCTATTCCTTACTTTTCAGATGTAGCAGGCAAGAGAGGAGTTGATTCTATTCTTGGTTCTGTGAGAATAGCAAAGTTACTGTAATCAGTCATTTACAGTAGTCTGGAAGGAGGTCTCAGAGAAAAGATTCTTTTGTTTTTCTGTCAGTCCTGATAGTGTTACATATAATTCTTAGTGATGTGCTGCCTACGATTCATCTAAGCTTAACTATTCCATTACAATAAAGGCAGGCATGGCTGTGGCAAGAAATTTGTTCCCCAATCACATGGTCCTTATGCTTGTGCCTTCTACTACAGCCTGACCAAAACCTTGAGAGTGGATTTGACAGATGGAAACTAAAGAAGCCCATCATGTGTGTATGTATATATATGTGTGTGTGTGCATGTATATGTGTTTGTGTAAGTATATATGTGTGTGTATGTATATTTATATATATGTGCATGTGTGTGTATATCTTCTTTTATTCTTTTACTCGTTTCAGTCATTTGACTGTGGCTATGCTGGAACATCACGTTTAGTTGAACAAATTGACTCCAGGAATTATTCTTTGTAAGCCTAGTATTTATTCTATCGGTCTCTTTTGCCGAACTGCTAAGTTACGGGGGACATAAACACACCAACATCAGTTGCCAAGCAATGGTGGGTGGACAAACAGACACACAAATACATACATTATATATATAAATATATACACATACATACATACATACATACACAATGGGCTATAGTAGAAGACACTTGCCCAAGGTGCTACACAATGAGACTGAACCTGGGACCATGTGGTTGGGAAGCAAGCTTCTTACCACACAGCCACTCCTGCACCTATGCATATATATGTGTATGTGTGTGTGTGTGTATATATATATAGTGTGTCTTTGTGCATGTGTTTGTCTCCTCCACTGCTTGACAACTGGTGTTAGTCTATTTCCATCCCCATAATTTAGCAGTCTGGCAAAATAGACTGATTTTACAAAACGATAATAAGTATCAGGGTCGATTTGTTCAACTAAAAATTCTTCAAGGTGGTGCCCCAGCATGGCAGCAAGCTAATGATTGAAACAAGTAAAGGATACCCTAACTACCATTTCTCTGCAAACAAATATGCAGAGTTACAATTCTAGTGTAGTTACCTTCATTATTGGCTCACAACTCTTCATAATATTGTTAAAGAGTGAGGTGTTTGTAAGTATGAGAGGAAGAGGGACTTCAGGAGTAAGGGGCAAGCTTATGGTAGACTGGTGGGTTTATCTGGGATATAAAGTTTGCTAAGAGTGGAGACTGACAAGTTTATTTGGCTGGCAGAGACATCATATCCCTCCTAAAATCCTTTTAGGGTACCACCAATGTTGGCTTTAGGAAGACAATGTGGAACCTATTGCAGGTTGGTAGGGTTTGTTTGGAATGAACGAATAACTTGTAGTGGAGGGGTGAGCTTAAGGCATATGGTGGGTTGGAATATTTGTCATAATGGAGGCTGGTTATACCTGTCATAAAGGGTAGGACAACCAGGTGGAGTGCCTACACTACTAAGAGGATGCTTTTGTGAAGCAAGACTCAATAAGGAGTAGTTGTTGCTCCTCCAGTTAACTGAAAGAGAGTCTGTTGAAGGTATAAATACTAATATATATGACACAGCAACAATACCATTAATTATTCATAGAAGTATTAAAAAGTATTTTACATAATCCACCTTCAGAAGTGACAGTTCTCTTCTATAATTGAAGTATATATTAAACATCTAACTTTTTAGCAACATTATTTTGAGGTTGGCCAGTGATAAAATAAGATCAAGTTATTACACGCACACACACAGAGAGTAACTGTGAAGTTAAAACTCCATTTTGCAACCACTGAGTATATGTTCATAAGTTCAAATTTTACTACAGTCATTGTGCTGTACGCATGAACAAGACATTCCATTTCAGCTTGTCTTTGTTTGGGGACACACACACACACAGTGTCACTCCTACTTGGACCATGAATAGTGTTAACAATAGAAAGGTCATATAATTGTTGAAAATAAAATAAAGAAAACTGAAAAGCTACAGGTTATGTAAGTATTGGTGAAGTGGTTTTTGAAAATTTGAACAATTACTTATTGCTGGAACTTTAAGTTTTTAGTGATAGACACCTTGTCCTGCAAATAGGTACTTACCATCAACAATATAAAATTACAGTAGAATCCGCTACTGGTGAGGCAGAATGAATGAAAATACAGGAATGTATTTTAAACAAGGAAGGTCTGAACTCAAACAAATGTGACCAGTTGTGCAGTAACTTAACATCACAGCTTTTAACATTCCATCTGAACTTTTGATGAAAATAATAAATTTCAAAATAAATTTAACATGTGCATGCACGTGGTACAGGCATGGCTGTGTGGTTAAGCCACTGGTTTTGTAACCATGTGGTTTTAGGTTCAATCCCACTGAACAGCACCTTCAACAAATATCTTCTACTTTGGCCTTGAGCTGAGCAATGCTTCATGGGTGTAATTTGATTCACAGAAGCCACTCATATATGTGTGTGTATTAACAGGTAGGAGGTGCAATGGCCCAGTGGTTAAGGCAGCGGACTCGCAGTCATAGGATCGCGGTTTCGATTCCCAGACCGGGCGTTGTGAGTGTTTATTGAGCGAAAATACCTAAAAGCTCCACGAGGTTCTCACAGGGGATGGTGGCAAACACTGCTGTACTCTTTCACCACAATTTTCTCTCACTCTTACTTCCTGTTTCTGTTGTGCCTGTAATTCAAAGGGTCAGCCTTGTCACACTGCGTCACGCTGAATATCCCCAAGAACTACGTTAAGGGTACACGTGTCTGTGGAGTGCTCAGCCACTTGCACGTTAATTTCATGAGCAGGCTGTTCCGTTGATCAGATCAACTGGAACCCTCGACGTCGTAAGCGACAGAGTGCCAACAATTAACAGGTAACTCTTCTGCTGATATATACCAGTAAAAAAAACTAAGAAATTACCCAATATGTGAAAGGCACCTGTGCAGGTGACAGGTACCCATGCCAGTGACATGTAAAAACCAATGATACGTAAAAGACATCCAGTATACTTTGGAGTAGTTGGCATTAGGAAGGGCATCCAGAAACCAAGCCAAAACAGACTGGAGCCTGATGCAGTTCTACCACTTACCAATTCAAGTCAAACTGTCTTACCATGCCAGCATGGAAAACGAACACTAAATGATGATACGTTTTAAACACAGTTCTTTGTGATATTTATTCTGCACTGAGTTACAAACAATCCCTTGTGTATCTCACCAATAGAAATGCACTGGAACCCACGATTATCATAGTGGAACTCTGTAACCAACAACACTATTGTTTACTACTTGTATAGAATATTAAAAAATATGCAGTTGTGAACTTTCAGTACAGCTAAAATATAAGCAAGGTCACAAGTTCAAGTTCTGCTTCACCACAGTAAAACATCCTGTATGCAGCAGTCTATCAAACTGAAAATCTATCTGGATGTAGTTACAAAAATATTTAAATATAAACACAATCATATAAATACATATTTGTAAACCAACAATTCAAAGAAAGTACATAGGTATGGCTGTGTGGTAAGAAGCTTGCTTCCCAACCTCATGGTACTGGGTTCAGTCCACTGCATGGAATCTTGGACGTTTTTTTCTATAGCCTCAGTCTGACCAAAGCTTTTTGAGGGGATTTGGTGGTAGATAGAAACTGGAAGAAGCTTGTGTGTGTGTGTGTGTGTGTGTGTGTGTTTGTCACCCATCACTGCTTGACAACAGGTGGTGGTGTGTTTACATACCTGTAATTTAACAGTTCAACAAAAGATAATGATTTCACAAAGAGATAACTAATAGGAGTGATTTGTTTGACCAAGTTTCTTCAAGGCAGTGGCCTAACATGGCCGCAGTCTAATGAATAAAACAAGTAAAAGATAAAAGAAAGATATCACATAAAAAAGAATTTTTGCTGACTATACTTACGCCATCATCAGCCCAAGTTAACATGATATTGACATTAGATTCATTCCTAAAGACAAACTGGAAAACAAAAGGAAAAAGGATTAAAATAGCAATACATGAAAAGAGAAATAAAGAGATTTTTAGTTTCAACACTACATTAATGACTAGCTCTTTTGTAACTATATTTCTGTTGAAATATATCCTCTTAATTTCAATTAATTTAAAAAATAATGAAGAATATACTAAAATAGTTTATCATTTTAAAGCTCATTTTTGCAACAAATTAATTTATGGAAAAAAAGTATTTCTTTTTTCAACCTGTTAGCATTTAAACAAGTCATATCCAGTCAAAATGTTATACCTGTTCAAGTTTAGACTACCAAGATTTTGGTCTCTCACACCTACCCTACAATGTCATTCTCAAAATAAACAATCACATCATCAAAATCTCAAAACTGAGACAACGCATTAATTCAAAACAACGTGAATATAATAAGCATTACATTTGACAGAATAATCTGAAAGCTAAACAATTAAATCACTTTAAAATAGAAAGTCTGAGTCATAGAAGCAGGAACAGTGTGGGGGGTGGGGTTGGGGGTCAGTATTCAACGGGTTAAAGCATAGCTGATTGGTTAAGAAGCTGGCTTTACAATCATGAAGCCTTTGGTTCAATCCCACAGCAGGACATCCTGGGCAAGTATTTTTTTTATTATAGCCTCTAGCTGACAAGACTTGTGAGTGAAAATGGGAAGAGAGAAGCTGCTTAGAAGATTCATGGAGGGATTAAGGAATGAAGCCAGTATGCTCCGCTGGATGTGTAATGTCAGTGTGCATACATGAGAGAGTGTAAGCGCCCTGAGAGAAAAGTTGGATTTAAGAAGCATCAGATGTGATGTGCAAGAGAGACGACTGCGCTGGTATGGTCATGTGTTGCGAATGAATGAGGACAGCTGTGTGAAAAAGTGTCACATCCTAGCAGTTCAGGGAACCTGTGGAAGAGGTAGACCCAGGAAAACCTGGGATAAGGTGGTGAAGCACGACCTTTGAACATTGGGCCTTACCGAAGCAATGACTAGTGACTGGGACCTTTGGAGATATGCTGTGCTTGAGAAAACCCAACAAGCCAAGTGAGACGATAGTCCATGGCCTGTGCCAGTGGGTGTAACCAGCCCATTTATGAATACTCCTCATTCACTGGACAATAAACTTTGCTTGTAAAGACCTATTGAGGCAAGGGATATCAAAATCAAAATTGCTGACGTGGCTGACGACAGTACTGCCTGATTGGCACTCGTGCCAGTGGAACGTTAAAAGCACATCCGAACATGGGGTGTAACCAGCCCACTTATGAGTACCCCTCATTCATTGGACAATGAACTTTGATTGCGAAGACCTATTGAGGCAAGTGTAAACAAATCAAAATCGCTGACGTGGCTGATGATAGTACCGCCTGATTGGCACTCGTGCCAGTAGAACGTTAAAAGCACATCCGAGCATGATCATTGCTACAGCCATGGATTGGCTCCTATGCCGGTGACACGTGAAAAGCACCATTCGAGCATGATTGCTCCCAGTGTCACCTTACTGGCACATGTGCCGGTGGCACGTGAAAAACAACATTCGAGCGTGGTCGTTGCCACTGCCGCTGGACTGGCTCCTGTGCAGGTAGCACATAAAAACACTTTTTGAGCGTGAGCGTGGTTGTTACCAGAACCGCCTGGCTGGCCCTCGAGCCGGTGGCACGTACAAAGCACTCACTACACTCTCAGAGTGGTTGGCGTTAGGAAGGGCATCCAGCTGTAGAAACTTTGCTAGACCAGATTGAGCCTGGTGCAGCCTCTGGCTCACCAGTCCTCAGTCAAACTGTCCAACCCATGCCAGCATGGAAAGCGGACATTAAACGATGATGATGATGATAATGATAAACCCTTGGCCATTACGATCTCAAATCACAGTGTCAGTTACTCAATTTCCATGGCATTTAAGTGACCGAGACCATAGTATTCTCCCTGAACAGGATGCTAGTCCATCATAGGGTTACTCATTTAGGTGAGCTGGAGCAATGTGAAATGAAGTGCTTTGCTTAAAAAGCAATGCACAGCCCAGTCCAAGAACTGAAACCACAATCTTGCAATCGTAAGTGCAACATCTTAACCACTAGGCTACACTCAACAAAAATGTACAACTCTAATAATCATCTAACTGCATTAGATGGAATCTGATAAACAGTTAATTCTTGACAGTATTGAAGAAGTACATACATAGATAAAAGCAGTAAAACTCAAAGCTGCTTAGCTAACAGTAAACCTGAAGTGGTGAGGTAAAAATTCTTTGTATGGTGTAGCATCAATGCAATCATGAAATTAAAGGAAATCCAATATCCTACAATGGAAGATTGTTTATTTGAAGACTTAGATTGTTTTAAACAAACCTATCTTAGATAGGTTAAAATTTTGGGATCTAAAACAAAAAAAAAAACAAGAACTTGCTAAGACCTAATGCACATGCTTTTGTGTAAATTCTCTGAGATCAAAAGATGAGCAAGAAGCAAAGCTGATAAAATTAGTTTTTATGAATGGAATCAATTGTGCTCAGACAAAAATAAAGATTCTCGATTGACTAAGGATTTTCCAATAGCATCCATCTTAGACCTGGTTATTTTTGTTCTAACAATGCAGTAAGAACAAACATTTGCTGTTGAATCAATAGTGCAGCTAGATCCAAAACAGAAGTACTTCATACTAACAAACATGGACTCCTGTCAAAGTAAGTTTAGTAAGTAACAAGAAAACAGCATCACACTTCCTTCCTTAATCATGAGTAGCAACCAGCTGGAGCCCTGAAAAATCACTCCAATTGTTGGATCTTACAATCACCAAGGATCTATCCTGGCAAAAGCATAGCCTTAAAATAGCTAGGTTTGCATCCCAACAATTACCCACTCACTTCAGGACCAGAAGATACTTCAGTCTACAACAGTTATTGATATGCTCAGGTGAGATCCACAATGAAGTGTTGCTGTCATATTTGGGACCATGCTGTTGTGCACACACAGACATCCTAGACCACCTCCAGAAAAGGGCCAGCTGTCTGAATGGCATAAACTTACTCACAGATATTATCCAGCTTCTGGTCCAAAGGCATGCTGTTTCCTCTCTCTGCCTTTTTTCTACCACTCCTATAAGGGCCTTTGTTCCTCAGATCTGGCTGAGCGCATGTCACCCTACACAAACTCTCCTATCCCATTTGTTTCTCCTCTTTCTATCATCTCTGATGTGTTCACCTCAATCTCATGATTCCGATTCCTAGTCCTTCTTCCCTAGAATGCTGGCATTCCAGAATACCATACTTGCCCATGTCTTTCCTTCAGATGTTGAGTTAAAAAGGCTCAAAAGGAACATTAATGGCATCAGTCTCACTAGTCTAAATGAACCAGCAAAGGCTATGGACACTGCTTCTGCTCTTCCCCTTCTACCAGACCCCAGCAAGTGTAAAACTATGTAAAGCCAAGTTAAAAACTGCAGCAACTGTGGTTCTTCACGTCTTTTTAGGTCCCGTCTTACATAGGGAAAAGACAGTTTAGCTGTCGTTAACTGAGCCACTTCAACAGATTCAGCAAATCAAAACTACTGCTTTCTACCAAGTCTGTTGATAATGTTAAGGACACAACAACACGCTAACAGCCTGATGATGTGGAAGTAGCTCTGAATGTCAATTGTGCAATTACATTGGGTTAAATGTAAACTGAGTGGATACCCCATTCAAAATATAATTTGAGTACTTGTGTAGCATGCTCCGTCATTCTGATTTCCCTTTTAAAATTATTATTAATTACCAAACCTATTGATAGGCATTTAACTTCTTGTGATAGTTCAAAACTAGAGCTAGTTGGCAGTACAACAGCTTTGCTTGTCTTTGGAGCTGAAAACAGCTTTTTTGTGGGTAATAACCCTTATCAGTGCAGACATTCCCGAAGGGTACATCATGTTACTATATCTCTGGTTATTTGCCATCGATAAACGGTTATAATGCATAACAGTACAGTTGAGATCAAATTTGTTCAGGATGCTCAGTTCGAGTACAGCCAAGAGAGGAGGTTTAAAATTATTTTCACTATCTTAAAATAATGGGAATTCTAACTCCATGGTCTGTATGGAAGTATCAATAATGCATCACTAATTGTCTGAATGTGAAAGAAAGAATGCACACAGATTACAAAGTCCATTCAAATGACAAGATTCAAACTATCTCATCTTGAAAACCACATAGATGAGCAAGGAACAAAGATTTTGTTTTCTTCAATTGATGCAAAGAATACATATTGACAGGTTTGCTTCAATGAAAACTAAAATTATCATATAACGTCTATTGTCCATGCTGGCAATGGGTTGGACAGTTTAACTGAGCTGGTATGCTGGAAGGCTTAAAATTACGGATGTAATAAATATAAACAATGATTTCCAACAAGGTAAATATTTTTCAGATGGGCCTTGAAAACAACAGTACTGTTTTCAGTATTATATGGAGTCTATAATGAAGAGAATTACTAGTATAATTATCTCTCAGGATGTCATACTCCTGCTAATCCTTACAATGTTTTAATGAGTAGTACAGGTACAACATTGATTTCCTAGAACCTTTGGTTCCAAAGTCTTTCTAGATTACTGATTTTTCCAAAACAGAGATAGCTCCTTGGTCAACATGCTCTAAATTAAACAACTATTAAATTTACCTAAAAAAATTAAATGAAATACAGGTACCAGTAGATTAGTCTGGTGGCTGTGGGAAATTGAAGTACCTGTTCATAAATTAATGCAGATTATAAACGGTTATGGACCATCAGTGTCTCGAAAGTTGGTGTTGTATCTACCTGTACAATATCAGCATTGAGGAGGTACTGAATCTCAAAAGAGATTTAGGAGCAACAAAAATATGACCAACACAATTTATGTTTTCCAGTTGGAATCATGTTATATTTAGTATTCTAAATAGTTATTTCATTTTATTTTCTATTCTTTTATTAATATAGACATAAGTACAATGAAGGATATAAAATATGATTGCTGTTTCTATCGACAAAACAGTTTTGATGTGCCACTTGGTAAATGGCATATCAAAACTCTTTTAACCACTATACGAATATAAATAATGCCAACTCCCGATATTGGATTACCTAATCTAGTTTCAGTTATTAATGCCCTCAATTTACTGAGCTAAATAAGGACAGCATTTGTGTTAAACTTCATTTTAATTTTATATCAAGCTTCGGTCAAATTTGTCTTTCACTTTTCTGGAAAGGCCATCAAATTAACTACCAAATTCCCTCCCATAAACGTATTTCGGTATAGGGTGAGTAGAAATCAAAATAAAAATATACAAGGTCTTAAAAAAAAAAAAAAAAAAAAAAAAATTATTAGCAAGAACTCCTTTAAATCGTCAACCAGCAATATCAAATAAAGCATTGTCCTCATTATCACTATCTTAGTATCTATACCTGTGTTGGAAGGAGTTGTAGTGACCTACTAGGTTTATCATTCAACATTATCATGCTTGTGTCGGCCTCAATATCCTTAGTACCGACCTCAGGTATTTTCTATTGCTCTAACATCACACATTTTCACTCTACAGGTGAATGTATCCAAACAGTATACATTAAATATGCACCACTCATGTAAACACCAGTTGATACTTTTTAACGAGCAGCAGCTTTTACTAATAAATCAGTAGAGAAAGAATATGAAAAATCAACGACTCCTAATTTTGGATTCTATTATTCTAGCGGATTCAGCAACAGAAAGTGGAATATACTTTCCAATATGAAAATTATAGAGCGCTTGTTTTCTAATATCAACATAGGTATTAAAATAAAAACATTAACGGGGTGAATGAAAAAGAGTATTTTAGGAAGACTTACTAATTAAATTTTAAAAAAAAGTCAGATATAATAAGATAAATTATCTGCAATTCATTATTATTATTAAGACTATTTCTTCCTAACTTTTTGTGTTTCACAGGAAGTTAAAACAAATTAAAAATTATAACCTGTTATATCAGAAATTTAGAACAAAGAAAATTGAATTTTCTTTACTTAGGTACAGCGTTTAATAATTGTTTGGATATACGTACATAATACAAATGACGACAAGAAGCGGAGGGGGGGGCATTCAACAAAGCAACGATATACTCTCTCTCAAAATATGTATATATATTAAATTGTTCCTAATGACAGGTGTTATATAATTTCATAGCCATATAACACGAATATGACTACCCTACTAACTGCTGTATCATAAGCTGTTGTTTAGAATTACAGTATAACGTTTACGTTACGTTATACAATGTTTAGGATACTGTCGACGAATAAGTATAGATTAAATAAGAAAGTATCCAGCCGGTTCTAAACAGTCCCCCAAGATCCCTATTATATAGTGAGGGGGAGGGCGAAGACTGAATAGGTGACGAACAAAGTACCATGTTTAATAACATTAAAGTAGGTTTGAAACTTGTCCGACACCATGACAAAAAAAGAATAATATCAATGCAAACTCAATCTTGTTTTAAGAGGAAGAAGGGACAAGAAATTACGTTTAAATATAAATGAGGTTGGTATTCGTCAATTTGAGATTCACTGGATTGAGATGACAACAGTAAACAATAGTTCGAGTCTCAAAATGAAAGTATTTTCTCTGTTAGGAGTTTGTATTTTATGCGAGTCAGTTTTATAAGAAAAGAGGTTAGCTAAGAAGAAATACAGATACACGTGAAGAATATTTTAGAAAGGTATATATATAATAGGTTAAAGAACGAACATTTGATGTTGTTTACCCAAAGTGACTCATGACTGAGCAAACCTACGACCAAAAAGCACTTTAGGCATGACAATTTCGCCTTATTTTTGTTTTCAGGTTGTAGACTACTTTATGAAATGTGCCCTTGTAATTTTTGTCTTTTTTGGGGGGGGGGGGGGACAGAAAGATGTAATTTCAGAGGGGTTTGGTTGCTATTTCTAACAGGTCGAGCGGCTGCGTGGAGGACCTTTCGTTGGCTCGCATGACTAAAATATTAAGCGTCTGCAATTCAGTTTCATCCATTTCTGCTTAAAAATCGTGTTTTACTAACACAACCGATTCAACAAAATTATAATAGATGTAACATTTTCAGTTTTATAACTGATTAGTCATCTTGTTTTTTTTTTCATTACGATATTCAATATATTCGGCTCTTTAATATTTAGTTTCCTCGATGATTCTAACTGAAATTATGAATAGTATCACATATTTGTTGTCTTTGTATCAATATTTTCACCACAATACAAAAACATATTTAAGATTATTAAAAGCTACAACGACTTTCGTCGCTACCAGACGTTCATTATGCTAACATGAATATGAAAATCTATTTTATAAACACACTGAGTTGTGTGCATCTGTATGCATTACAACATCAGGCAAGGAATAGGAATTGTTCGGATTTTAAGATGTAAAAATTATTACGAGTTGATCGAGAAGAAAAAAAAAAGGTTAATGTAACGTATCGATGTGTTCAAGATAAATGGTGAAATAAATATAATACTGAATCGTGAACAATGTATACCATACACTAATAAACAACCACACCTTACATTCAATGCATATTATGAGGCTGCTCACTAACAATATAAACACAACAAGGAAGCAAATATAAACGTAAATACGAAGTTTCAATAATAAACCATTTAAATTAAATCAAAAAGGCAGCAGGAATTGTTTAAATTTGGAAAGAGACCATCAAATAAGAAATATATTTAGAAGTGTTTGGTTGCAAACTCGTTGATGTTTACAGCGTAAATAGATCAACCATATGATTGAATTTCACAAATTTAACTTCAGTAGGAGAGGGTAATATTAGGGAGGATACGTTTAATACATACGCAGCACATAAATACGGGCGTGTGTGTTTTAGTGTAATAAATATTTTCATTTTTGTTTACTTATGGAAGACTGAGGTGGTTTTATTTCCATCACGTCTTCTCAAGCCTTGAAAACGATCTTGAACTTGCACAGACAAGACATTCATTAGCCACAGATTTAATAAGGTTAATTAGTTGTTGCTATTGCGTTTTTTTTTAAAGAATAACATTAAAAATTCCTATAACGAATAAAAAAAAAGAAAGAAAATTATACACACCTCTTCGTGTATACTCTTATTATTCTTCAAATCTTGTAAGAATTTCTCTTCTTGTTCCTGACACTTGTTGTCAACACTGCGTTTAAATCGTGTTTGCGACTTACTGTACTCATATTTTGAGGTTGAAACGTCTCTTTTTTCCATGTGAATAACCTCCCGAGCTTTTACATGGTTATGGACAAGAAAAACCAACAAAAAGAGAAAGAATAGTTGATAAGGTGATGCAAAATGACGAGCCAGTAACGACGCCATTCTGAAGATCGCTACTGTTAACCTCTCCTATGTGAGAAGATACAAATAAACTGGGACAGTTATTTGTATCATGTGACTTGAGTGTAAAAACGAAAGAGCGACTCGTTTATCTGTCAAAAGCACGTGTTTAGTTCATGCTTGTTACTGAGTGCAGCGGAAGAACTTTATTAGTTTGTTTCACGATTTTACTATCGTTTTCTCCTCATATCAACACGCAATCTCTCGCCTCTTGCATTTAAAATAATAATTCTGTCCGACTCTCTTCGGGTTTCCTGTCTTGTATTCTTAATAACAATATTGATTTCTGAAATAAACTTGGAAAAAAGTTACATATTTTATGAGAGAGGGATATATTAATCATATTAACTACAGTGTTAGTTGATACTACTTATTTTATCGACCTTAGTACGATGAAACTTAAAGTCTGCCTTGACTGGATTCGAACTCAGAACATAGAGTACTTAATGATTTCTAACAGTGACACAAACAATGAGGAGGGAAGATAGTTGAATATATAACATCCAATACTTGATAAGTACTTATTTTATCGAACCCTAAAGTATAAAAGTAAAGTCGCCTCACAAAGTTCTTTGCTTTGTTTTTTGTTTTGCTTACTCAGCGCGTAGTTCTGTAACCAAATACTCAGATAAAGAGAACATCATAAAGACAGATCACAAAAAGTGTGTATGTGGGATACACAGAATACAAGTAAGGTACAAAAAGCAAAAACAAAAAAAAAACAATAAATAACAAATCAAATGAAATAAAATCCTCCTGATACAAGAGGACTTTCAACTAGGTCTAATTAAGGTATCTCACAGTTTCAAGACCACTTTGATCATTAAGGGGCATGTAACCTGTCATTCTTTGATCTCTAGGTATGCTTTGAGTGGTATCGTTCACTCCTGCCATTTTGTAACTGTCACCTACTTTTTAACAAATTTACTTCTGGTGAGCACACCCTTCTCTACCCTTCCCTTCCTTTCCAAGTGGAATTTGAAGCAGTTGATGATGACTTGACCAAAAACAACAATATCTGCCTTCAGTCCTTTCAGCCTCCTCTACCACCCAACCTCTTTTATCATATATTACCAGAAAGAATACTACTTGACCTTCTTGTTTAAAGGAAGGTTGCAGAGCAATTTTCACAATTCAGCTGATAGCTGGATCTGTCCTACATGCAACAATAATTGTTTGATATAACTCCACAAGTTGGTAATGCACAGATACTAAATTGTATTCCAAATGGTATCATTGCTTTGCATGTATCTGAGACAGTCCTAGCTGATGGCACTTGTATGCCTGTAGAGTTTATCTTGAACAAGTAGTGCCACTCAGTAGCGCTAGCAGGCCAAGGATTTATGGAAGTCTTTGTAGTCCTTGGCCTAAAGTTCTCTGGAACAGGCAAGTCAGTTCATCCTTGTTGTTATTCAGAACCCTCCCTGAGAACATTGTTATTCTTCCCTGTCACTAATCCCCTATGAATTACTAACATGGAACCTCCACTGACTGCATTGCCTGCCAAGGAGGGGGTAAACATCTCACAACATTCCACACATGCTCAGACATAGTATTTACTTCACTCAGGGCATCAACTTCACTGAAGAGATGAGCTACAGAAAGATATGCCTTACAAATGGAGACTATATCTACTCACCATCTGGGAATTTATGTAGAAATTGCAACCCCAGCATATATCTGTGCAATACCAGCCATGGTATATTGAACACCATGGGGCTGAGAATATTGACAGCAGATGGACTGTCTGACAAGTGGAACCCATCCCTTCCACAAGAAGCAGATAAAAACTGAGGCAAGTCATGATGGTCAATTGGTAAATTATGACAGAAACAATGTATTGATAAATGCTTGCCATCTCTGCTGTCTTTTCAAGGATAGCATCCTCTCAGCTCATTTCTGGGTCAAACTAGCTACCTTGCTTGTAACCACATCTCAGTTTCTATCTACCTAGCAGTCCAGAATAATCCATATCCTGAACAGTTTAACCAGTCTTTCAATCTAACACTCCATGACACTGTCTGATTGGCATGGACTTGCCTCACCAGGTGTTAAGCTGCAAGCCCACTGACTTGCAAGAGTTAATCTGCACCATCTGTCATTATCTCATATTCTTCTAGAACTGTGCCAACCGGCCTCACTTGTGTTGTGTCTGCCACTTTAACTGTGGGTCACCTGAAAGACAGAAATGAAAGACAGAAGATGGAATATACAAAAAATTATTATTAATCACAATTGTTTTGACACATCTAGCATCACCTGATGACATACATCTGCGCTGCCAGAGGCTCCTGAACCAGTTGTTGAGTGTCCCAACCATGAGGAATCGATGCTAGATGTGTTGAAACAATTGTTGTGTTAAATAATAAATTCTTGTATATTCCATCTTTCATTTGCCATATACATACATATTTTTATAAATTCTTATAAATTTTTATCATGTCTCATGTATATTGTATATTGTATATTGTGGAGAATTTCGATAATTTGAAATGGATTGAATGAATTTATACACCGACCTCTGAAATTTGCTTCTCTCCTTCTTAATTTTATACATATACACACACACATATATATATACATATATCATCATCATCATCATCATCATTTAACGTCCGCTTTCCATGTTAGCATGGGTTAGATGATTTGACTGAGGACTGGCGAACCAGATGGCTGCACCAGGCTCCAATCTGATCTGGCAGAGTTTCTACAGCTGGATGCCCTTCCAAACGCCAACCACTCTGAGAGTGTAGTGGGTGCTTTTATGTGCTACCGGCACGAGGGCCAGTCAGACGGTACTAGCAACAGCCATGCTCAAATAGTGTTTTTTATGTGCCACCTGCACAGGAGCCAGTCCA
>NC_068984.1:18768277-18769904 GCF_001194135.2 Octopus bimaculoides
TATATATATATATATATATATATATTATATAATTGCTAAATGAATAAATATTCGAAAATATTTATATAGATATTATTATTAATTATCATTATTAGTAAAATGAATAATAACAATAATATCGGTGGCCAACAAACAAAAGCCGATAAATGACAAATCCAAAATTTTATAATTAATTTATAATTATCATAGGGCACGTGTGGTGCCAGCATTGCTGTGAAAATCACAAAAAATACTCGAAGAAAACCTCCAATCACTGGAAAAATAACAAGCACAACAGAAATCAGGCTACGAACAAAAACATTAACTTACCATCTTGGCAGTGGCAGTAAGCCATAGAATGAGGAAATATATATATATATATATATATATAAATTATGAGTTAGAGTTTATGGAACCGTCTAAGGGATAAATGTATTCATAGGCACTACTGGTGTATTACCTCACTATGTATAGGCCTTGCTATAAGGTTAAGAGTAGTTGGTAGTTTAAATGGTAAACCGTGGTTTAATATATATATGGGGTGTGATGGGTAAATTGTCACCATTTTATATTTTTAATTTCATGCATGTGCATAGTTTGTTTTTGATTTTGTTGACTACACAGTATCGTAGGGTCAGTTGGGCACCATCTGTGAGAAAAACAAACAGCACCATGATGCAATTCACTCTGCCAGAAATTCGGAAATGACATGCTGTACTTCTTGGCATTCACACCAGAAGTTCCAATACGAACATGTCAGAGTGTTGGGTATCAATCTGAGTCCCCAAAACATGTACCAAGAGTGATAAAAATCAAACATCCAGTCAACATCGTGCTGTTTGCAGTGATCGCTTGTGATGGTGATGTTATTCCTCCATTCATCTTCTCACATGGTCAAGAGGGTGGCTGCTGGGAGACCCTGTGTCTGGCAACAGGACTCTGCACCATATTACACAAGCAGGAGAACCTAATCATGGTATTCAGACAATTTCTGTGACCACATCACCCCTAACATCTAGCTACCTAACACCCCACACTGCATCCCCCCTGATTATTATGTGTGGGGTGCAGTTAACTGGAAGACCAACAAAACTCCTTGTAACACCAAAGATGAACTGAAGGTAAGGATTATGGCAGCATTCACCAACTTAAACAAGGAAACTGTCCAGAAGAGTTGCAGGAGATTCTGATGTTGTCTGGAGGGTGTGGTTGAAGCCAATGGCGATTTTATTGAATAAATTTACTCTTTAGTATTTCAAGATATTTTTATGTTATTTTGGTATATATATATCTATTAAAATGTGTAATTTAGACAACAGTTTATTCACTGGGCCCTATATATAATTTAAATTTAAACGCTTACATTCTGGTGTTTGCTGAATTTTCTTGAGAACAATCTTTTCTTAGTGGTCAGACCATAAGTGGTCTTCTTCTAGCAAAAAGGATGTCCACTTAGTGTGTATATAAATATATACATATAGTGTAGTATATTGCCACTTAAGTGTGGCTGACCCCTAGGGGTGGATGTTACTGTTGCTTTTAGCCCCAGGAGGACATCTCCTCCAGCTGGCTTATCGACACACGACTGTGTCCTGTTTGCCAAGGGAAGTTATCCCTCTCACCACAATCTGCAGCACGAACGGATCCG
>NC_068984.1:18770453-18772627 GCF_001194135.2 Octopus bimaculoides
TTCACCTTAATATCAGAGAATGTGTGACAATCAGTATGTAACACTACTACAAGGTTCATACAAAGCTTTATACTTTAAATATATTTTATCATCAAAGAATGTATATATGCATTTTAATACTCAAACTGTTTTTTAACATTTTTTATTATTCTCAAAGACTTTTGATAATCTTTTTCTAAAAAAGTGAAACCGGTTAAGTAAATAAATATTTTTAAAAAATAAGTGCATTTTCAAACCTTCTTTCATATATATATATATATATATATATATATATATATATACACACATAAATATATATATGCGTGTGTGTGTGTATGCATAAGTTATTTGTAACAGGAACCACAGATGGCCAATAGCAAAAGTTCTTTGAAAGCTTTATGCAGTATAAAGGAAAACAATAGTGTTATGTATCCAATGGAAATAGTGAGTTCACAAACTATCTGTTGGAATCCTAACTTAAGGTGCAACAGCTGGACTGGAATAGCTACCAACATGAGCAGGCATATGATATAAAAGTACATAAAGGGCTATTGAGTGACCGAGTGACAACTTGGTAAGACAGGTTTGGTTATTTAGCTGATATATATGCCACACAGAAGGGGGTGGGGGAGGTCAATTGATAGCATTATGTCTAGGATCTGAGGATGAGAGGGAGATCTTGTGAAACTTCTAACTTCATTGGAAACAAAATTCTCTCTTCTCAAAAGCCAAGTACAGACGGCGTAAGGCATTTCATAGAAGGGAGATGCATTTATGTTTGTCACTGCTATGATCATTGTTGTTTACATTGTTTTGTTAGCATTATTGTCATCATCATCATCATCATCCTCATCATCATTTTACATCTGTTTTTCATCATGGCACAGTTTAGACTATTAGACAGGCTCCAACAAACCAGAGGACCGTATCATCCTCCGATATCTCACTTTTGGCATGGCTTTTATGGCTGGATAACTTTCCTAAGTGCAACAACTTTACAGAGTGTAATATGTGTTATTTTTCATGGCATCACCAGTATAGAGACCGCCATGAAGTCGACAAGACTAAAAACTGCTCTGAAACTTTGCGCTGTCTCTACTCAGTTCTTTATGAACCATTTGTAGAGTGTACTGTGTGCTTTTTGTGGCACCAGCATTGGTGGGGTTGTTTTGTAGTTTGCAAGACAAAAGACAGCAACTCCTCTCACTGCATGCTGGATTGATTTAGTGTTGTGAGAGGATAGCAGTGGAGAGAATAACTGAAGGAACTGTATTTGGTGATGGGGGTAGTAATGGTTGTCAAATTTCGGTTGTGAAAGTAGAAACACTTAACAAGAATAAGTAGTGCTTTCCAGATATAGTATGTATGTGTGTGTGTGTGTGTGTGTGTGTGTACAATTTTAACTTGAAAGAATTATTGAGCACAAGCAAACTGATGGATGTGTGTGATGAATTTGTATAGATAACAATGAAGGAAAGATATGATGGTTTGGGTATGTTACACAAATGTAGGGTTTCCATTATTTGGTCGCAGAGCTACCCATAGCAGGCATGTTAATTCTTCTAAAGTTCTCATTGATAAGGTACCACAATCCACAACCTGCCCAAATCATGCCACTTTGAGAAATAACCTACTGACCATGATTGCAATCACATTCATTATGTCGATAGCAAAAACTGCCATTAGGTCACAACAACCAAAACCATGACAGACACAACCATGACAACATCCACTTTGACAACCAAGACAACTATAACCATAATGGCCTTGGCAACCAGAATCAATGACACAAAATATGACCAAGACTATAATGACTGTGGAGACTGAAATAAACGCTAAAATAAATTGTACTGGTTACTGCAATATTGATACTGGTGATGATGATGGCATATCTATGTCTAAGACGTATTCATACATACATACATACATACATACATATGCATGTCTAGATATGCAACTATATGCATGAGAATACATACATACAACATACAAATCTGCACATACATACATGCATGCATGCATACTTACATACATGCATATATACATACAAGCAAAAATACTCCATTGTTGATGTTGAAATTCTAATGAAGGAGCCTTGGATCTAAGTTAGAAGCTGGTTCTTTCTCTATTGGCAAGAGATCTTGAAGTATACTGAATAATGACATACATACATAATATATATATATATATATATA
>NC_068984.1:18773372-18776253 GCF_001194135.2 Octopus bimaculoides
CTTTTCTCTCAAGATACTTACACTCTGACGGGTATTCACATTGACATTACACATCCAACGGAGCATACTGGCTTCATTCCTTGTGAGCTTACGTATGTCCTCAGCAGTTACAGCCCATGTTTCACTGCCATGTAGCATGGCTGTTCGTACGCATGCGTCATACAGTCTGCTTTTTACTCTGAGTGAGAGTCCCTTTGTCGCCAGCAGGGGTAAGAGCTCTCTAAACTTTGCCCAGGCTATTCTTATTCTAGCAGCTACACTTTCAGCGCACCCACCCCCACTACTAACTTGGTCGCCCAGATAGCGGAAGCTATTATAAATTGGTCAGTTTTTCATAAGTCCCACAAAAGCACACTCTAAAAAATTTTTGGGAGCAGTAATATTTTATAAAGTTTTTGATTGTGGCTGATCACAAAATTACCATTGGTATATTATTGCTCTTAGTAATATAGGCAGCCCATGAGACCTGCTGGATGGAGGCACATAACCTCTTTACTAATGAGGTCAGAATACAGTCTTGGTCAGCAAGGTTGTGAAAAAGACATCTGAAATGAAATTCTTAGAAGTGGAAACCTCTTCTGGGCAAGATGGAGTTATTTCACTTTGAACAGTTCCAGTTGTGTCCAAAAAGGATCAGTTTATATACAATTTCTGTTCACTAGTCAGCAAGTGGGAAAGTCCATGTCTTCGACATGAATTTTTGCTCATGAGTGCACCAACTAAACATCTCACTTTTGGAGTTTAAAAAGGCCTCTGGATCAAGTGAAGTTTTTAGGATCCTTGTCCTCTTGGCTAAGCAAAGCTTGCATCATCTGCTCCCATTGAGGGGTTCCAGGCTATTCCAGAAGCTTCCATTTAATTCTGTACGACATTCTCCTTTCTTTTAAATACCATATGTAGTTGGCCAGAGATGTAACATTGCACCTATCTGTTATGATGATACTATCATAATAATAATAATGATGATGATTTCAAATTTTGGCACGAGGCCAGCAATTTCAGGGGTGGGTTAAGTTAATTACAATGTTTTTAGTGCTCAACTGGTAATTATCAATGCAGAAAGGATGAAAGGCAAAATTGACCTCAGCAGAATTTGAACTCAGAAGGTAGACAGATGAAATGCCACTAAGTTTTTTGCCCCATGTGCGAATGATTCCGTCAGCTCACCACTTTAATAATAATAATAATCCTTTCTATTAAAGGTACAAGGCCTGAAATTTGGTGGGAGGAGACTAGTCAATTACACCAGCCCCAGTGTTTCACTGGTACTTATTTTATCGATCCTGAAAGTATGAAAGGCAAAGTTGACTTTAATGGAATTTAAACTCAGAATGTAATGATGGGCGAAATACGGCTAAGCATTTTGTCCAGTGAGCTAACAATTCTAGCAGCTCACCGCTTTAATAATAATAATAATAATAATAATAATGATAATAATAATAATAATAGTGTATGGAATGCAAGAGGATAATGTAAAAGTGATACCAGTGGTTATCAGAGTGTTGAGCTCAATCCCATTGAAACGTCTTAAGGCAACTGGAAATCCCATGCAAGATTGATGTCTTGCAAAAAGCAGCCTTATTGGGCACAACGCACATCTTAAGGAAAGTATTATCTGTCTGAGGTCCTTGGTGTGACTTGACAGATGACTAAAGACTCCGGTGCATTTTTACCTACACTGTGTTACAAAGGAACAACAACAACAATAATAATAATAATACTGCTACCCTGATGCAGTATAAGGCAGTGGCTCTCATGACTTCTTATCTTAACTGATTGGAAGTTTTATCACATACATGTTTTGTCTTGGTGTAAAAGATGGGCTACAGCAAATATTCTGCTCAATACCACAGATTTGCTTGTCAGTTGTTTGACCTTAAACAGTTTGACTTTAACCACCCTTGGTGGCTGATGATGTTTGCATCTTTGATCGTGAGCAGAAGTAGTTGGGGAGCTTCATAGCCATATGCTGAGAGGAAATCTTTGGGGGTTTGAATAATTCACTTCTGGAAACATGGGTGTTTTGTTCAACATTCTTAAGTAACTCTTATTCAGGGACCTTTTGAGTAGGATTGGCTACTTGACCTGAAGAAAATTCTAAGTGGGCTCTTCCTGCAAGACCATGTACTGTTTATTTTGATATGAGATCATCATGTCATACACATATGGTTGTGCTGCATGTGCCTGTTGTACCGTTATCAGATGGGTAGTCATGATGGGTATATTGGACTTCATATATTTGTACCCCAGTGTCATTTTGATGACATGCGCTAGTCTCTCACTCAACAATACTGTTATTAACAATCCTTTCTAACAAAGGCACAAGGCCTGAAATTTGCAGGGAGGGGGTCTAATCGATTGCATTGACCCTAGTACTTAGCTGGTAATTATTTTATCAATCTTGAAAGGATGAAAGGCAAAGTCGACCTAGGTGGAATTTGAACTCAGAACATAGCAATGAGTGAAATACCACTAAGCATTCATCCAACATACTGATGATTCTGCCAGTGCACTGCCTAACTGCTATTATTTCTAATAAAAATAATGATATAACTTTAAAAAAAACGATAAATATCGCCCTTTCAAAGCGTAGCCAGGTTCATGGGCCTGGTTTCCCGGTTTCTATGGCGTATGTGTTCCCTCCAGCTGGACGGGACGCCAGTCCATCGCAGCGTTACTCAAGAAACAGGAAGAAAGAGTGAGAGAAAGTTTGGGCGAAAGAGTACAACAGGGGTCGCCACCACCCCCTGCCGGAGCCTCGTGAAGCTTTAGGTGTTTTCGCTCAATAAACACACACAACACCTGGTCTGGGAATCGAAACCGCGATCCTCTGACCGTGAGTCCGCTGCCCTAACCACTGGGCCATTGCACCTCATATAAC
>NC_068984.1:18776615-18779485 GCF_001194135.2 Octopus bimaculoides
GCCTTAGGTATAATAAAAAAATACTCAGACAAATACATAACAAAAATACCAGGACTTACAAATATATGTAACATACAGAAAATTGCACTACTGGGTACTGCACACATTCTACGCAAAACACTTTCAATACAGTAAACATAAAAGCACCACAGCAAACCACAGCACATACCCAAGGCGCACAGAGCTGCGCTCGGTAGTGAAGTGAAAGCACGTTATAAAAATAAAACTACTGAACAATAATAATAATAATAATAATAATAATAACCACAACAAAAATGGTATCAAATATAATTATCAAAATAACAATAATGGTTTCAAATTTTGACACAAGGCCAGCAAGTTCAAGAGTGGGGTTAAGTTGATTACATTGACCCCAAAGTTCAACTGCTACTTATTTTATCGATCCCGAAAGGATGAAAGGCAAAGTTAACCTTTGCGGAATTTGAACTTAGAATGCAAAGACAGGTGAAATGCTTCTAAGCATTTTGCCTAGTGTGCTAATGGTTCTGCTAGCTTGCCACCTTCATCATAATGGTTTTGAATTTTGGCATATGGCCAGCAGGTTTGAGGGACAGGGCCAATCAATTACATTACCCCCAGTGCTCAACTGGCATTTATTTCATTGACCCTGAAAGGATGAAATCCAAAGTCAACCTTGGCGAAATTTGAACTCAGAATGTACAGATGGATGAAATGCTGCTAAGCATTTTGCTCTGGAATGCTAACAATTCTGCCAGCATGCCACTTTTTTATAATGATATTATCAATATATATTACTATTGCTGTGCTGTTGCAGATGATGATGATGATGATCATGAAGAAGAGGGAAAGGAGGAGAAGAGAGGACAATAATGATAATATTGTATACAGTAACCCCTCACCATGTCATGATTCACCTATCGCGGTTCACCTGTTGCGGTTTATTATTTAAGCTTATGTTGATTCTTCCATGGTGTTGTTTTGCATTTATATTGTTGTTGGCACTCCGTCGCTTACGACGTGCAAGTGGCTGAGCACTCCACAGACACGTGTACCCTTAACGTAGTTCTCGGGGATATTCAGCGTGACACAGTGTGACAAGGCTGACCCTTTGAATTACAGGCACAACAGAAACAGGAAGTAAGAGTGAGAGAAAGTTGTGGTGGAAGAGTACAGAAGGGTTCACCACCAGCTCCTGCTGGAGCCTCGTGGAGCTTTAGGTGTTTTCGCTCAATAAACACTCACAACGCCCGGTCTGGGAATCGAAACCGCGAACCTTTGACCGCGCGTCCACTGCCCTAACCACTGGGCCATTTCGCCATCACTGCATTTATAATAAATATAACTATATACAAATTATAAAAATAATTAAAAAAAATATACAGTACAGTACTGTTTCTACTTCGCGGATTCTCACCTATCATGGGGGGTTTTGGAATGCAACACCCATGATAGTCAAGGCATTAGTGTAATAGTTATTTCATTGTTACTAACATTCATAATTTTCTAAGCAAAAATTAAAGCCTTATTTAAGAACACTGGAAAGATAGAAGTGTAATATTTGTCTATTGAATTTTAAAAAAAAGTACTTTTAATTTTTTTTGATTCCCTAACCAGTTAACTAAATCCCCAGAATTATCCCTGTTGTTGTAAATCTATATGCACCTTAACAACAAGTATTATTCTACTAATATTGGCTTGTTAACCCTACCCTATGGATGTGAAAACTGGAAAGTGACAAAAATGGAATAAAAAACAATGGACAGTGTTCAATTCACATGCTTAGGGTAAGTACTTGACAAATGGCTGCAAAAAGTCTGAAATAACACAATTGAGTCGACGACAGGCATTAACAGGATTAGTAATGAGATGAGATGTAGATGCTTGAACCGGATCAGACATATCATCAGATAAAATCGGAAAAAACAATTGTATGGTTGCACTAAAATGGTAGAATGAGGTGAAAAGAGTAGCAGGGTGCCCTAAAACCACATGCTGAAAGATCATTCACAAGGAAGGGTGACAAGAAGGGTGGAGATGCTGGAATGAGACTGGAACAGTGGCAGAAAACAGATCTGGTTGGAGAGATCATGTTGTGGCCTTATGTGCCTCATGGCACAGAGAGAACTAACTAACTGACTAAGCCTACATATATCAGTGTCTGAGTTCTACTGTCAAGTTTTAATTTGTAATTACAGACCTGTCTTCATGCTGATATCATGTTAGTCTGCTTATAATTCTTATTTAGTTCCTTTTTTATAGAAGTCAAGCATGTAATTCAGTCAACAGAGTAGATGTTTCTAGTTTTTAAATAAATTACTTGTCCAGTATTGAGGTTGATGGTATTGATTAATGCCCTCTCATCAAACTTGCTGGCCTCGTGCCAAAATATGACACCATTAATTAGTGTTATTATTGTTTTCACTTGTCATTATAACTGGCATTTTTAGTCATTATGTTTAGTAATTTTCATTTATCATCATCATAATCATTACCATTAATATCATCATCATCACTAATGTCATCATCATTATTAATCTAAGGTTAAGTCTGTTACTTTTATTATCAATAATGGTAGAATTGTTATCATTAGTGTGCTGGGCATTTCATTCGTCTTCACATTCCGAGTTCAAATTCTGCTGAGGTCAACTTTGCCTTTCATCCTTCCAGGGTTGATAAATTAATTACCAGTTGAACACTGGGGTCAATGTAATCAATTAACCTCCTCCCCTCAAATTTCAGGCCTTGTGCCTATAGTGAAAAAGATTATTGTTATTGTTGTTGCTGTTGTTGTTGTTGTTGTTGTCGTCGCTGCTGCTGCTGCTGCTGCTGCTGCTGCTGCTGTTGTTGTTGTTGTTGTTGTTGTTGCAGTTGTTATTATTATTATTATT
>NC_068984.1:18784193-18784772 GCF_001194135.2 Octopus bimaculoides
ATATATATATATATATATATATATATATATATATATATATACACAAAAAGAAGTATGTGTACACACACACATATAAGGGGGCATGAATGTTTGTGTGTGTGTGCGTATGTGTGTATGTGTGTGTGTGTGTGTGTGTGTGCGTGTGGGTCAGTATATTTAATAAAATACCCAGTCTGACTTCACTTTTCAAGCTTGCTAAGAATCTTTCAAGTGTTTGTGATCAATTTAACTTAGTTGCCAAGTGAAGACCATTATTGTAATTGTTTATGAAGGTATTGGCATAATGTCTGGACCCAGCACATACTCCAATACCTCCCGGAGACTTACATACATGCATACACACACACATACACACTACAAAGCATATATACTGTATAAACCACCAGACAAAGAAATAAACTAAAATATAAAGAAGCCACAAAAATTCAGCTTTAAACAGGAGTGAAGGTGTGTGTGATTGTATATGAATGTCTGTATTTGTAAGTGTATATATATATATATATATGTATGTGAATGTGTGTGTATGTGTATGTGCATGTCAATGTGTCTGAGTGTATGTAAATATGAGTGAAAGGTGTG
>NC_068984.1:18784782-18785735 GCF_001194135.2 Octopus bimaculoides
ATGTAAATATGAGTGAAAGGTGTGTATATATATGAGTGTGTATATGTGTGCGTTTGTATATGTGATGTGTGTTCATATGTGTAGTGCGTGTGTATGTACATGTGTTCCCATATGTGTGTGTGTTTTATTTAAGTATGCAATATGAGTATAAACCTGCCTGAATATTTCAAAAGCTGATAGTGTATAATCAATGTAAGAACTATGTAACCGTGTAAAACCACTTCTTGAAATCGCCAAATCTCCATTTACTGTCTGCCAGAGAATTTTTTTTTGCTTATTTATTCAATTTTTTGTTCAGCTTTTAAATCAAAATGGACTGGTTGTTTTTGCTTAAAATACAGAACAAACTCCCAAATATGGTTCTGTAGTATTTGAACTAAATAGAAAGCAAAAGAGGAAAAATAAATTATAATTAACGAAGAGAAATAACACCCCCAAAACAGAAGCAAAATGAATTATATAACATGAATATATTTATTTGAATAATTGAGCCGTTAATTTTAAATGAGTATCAGAATCGTTTGAGAAGAAAAGATTACAGGTCATAGTGCCGAAAAGGAGGAGAAGAAAAAGAAGAGAGAAAATGTGCATCAGGATTACCAAGAAAGGAAAATAATATACTGACATAAACAAACATAAATATACTCAATTATATATATATGTATATATATATATATATATATATATATATATACATAAACATATACATATACATATACATATACATACATACATACATACATACATACATATATATATACATATATATATACATATATATACACATACACATATACATAAATATACTTAATTATATATACATATACACATATGCATGTTCATATATGCATATACATATACTCACATACATTAGACATTTACATATACTCATAATTATACATGCACACCTTACACACATACAGATCTATGATAATCATATTCATAAATTTTAT
>NC_068984.1:18785753-18787019 GCF_001194135.2 Octopus bimaculoides
ATATATATATATATATATATATATATATATATATATATATATACACACACACACATATATACACACACAGAGAAAGAGAGACAGGCAGAGAGACACCACTCATATTTATATGTAACACACACACACACACACACACACACACACACAATCACATGCATGTACGCACACACATGTGTGTACTCACGTGTTTGCACATATAATCACATAGTTTCATTTCAATCCAAGTCTGTTTATCATTGAAAAAGAAAGCAACAATATGTAAGAATTTTTATCACCTTAATAATACATTGTTATTAGGACCTTCTGAGACATTCCTGGACATTAAGTGTATGCTTTAT
Source organism: Octopus bimaculoides (assembly GCF_001194135.2). Taxonomy (NCBI): domain Eukaryota; kingdom Metazoa; phylum Mollusca; class Cephalopoda; order Octopoda; family Octopodidae; genus Octopus; species Octopus bimaculoides. The sequence continues at coordinate 18,786,092 of NC_068984.1, forward strand.
GCTTACCAATAATTTTCAAAATGACGTTCAATGAAGGAGCTTCTATATATATCTTCCCAACGACTAAATTTCCATTAATTCCAGCCAATCTATTGTCTTAAAAAACGACATATTAACCTTTTTGATACTAAGCTACCTGAGACCATCCTGGGTTGCATAGTTTAGATATTAAAATTTCATGCTAATCTATGTTCCAAATAATGACAAAGTCATTTTAATATATTTTTCATTATTTTTTAAATTAATTTAAAGATATTTAATTTAAAGTGTTTTTCAATTGAAATATTGTAATGGAAGAGCTAAATGTTGCAGTCCGGAATATACTATGTTTGAATAAAATATGGAATGGTTACACCTGGAACAACCTTTGATTATAAGTCTGCCGGAATTGAGGAACAGAGCAAGCCTATTGTCTATAAAGAATAACCAACACATTCAACTATGTATCATATGATATAATACTTTATCAGCAGCACCAGTAGAATTTGTGAGCATAACGAAAAAAAAAAAAAGAAGGAGAGTAAAAACAATTCTGATAAGGACCACCATTGATATGTTCAAATTTAAGGCAGCAGGGAAGTAACATTAAGAAATATATACAAAAAATATAACCTTTTGTTTATTATTGTGAAAATGTATCCAGAAGACAAAACTCTGAAACATAAACATTCAGCTCAGTTCTTGAGTCAAGATGATGTAAGTATTATGGACAGTTTCTCTTTTGCTTATGTTTAGAGTTGCATAGGTTTGTTGTGAATATAAGACGAGAGGTTGGTAAGTGGTGATGTTCATTTACCTTCAAACAACATAAGTAAAATATTTTTCTCTTATCTATCACTTGTTTCAGTCATTTGACTGCGGCCATACTGGGGCACCACCTTGAAGGGTTTTAGTCAAATAAATTGACCTCGGGACTTTTTTTTTTTTT
>NC_068984.1:18787229-18789377 GCF_001194135.2 Octopus bimaculoides
AGGGGACAAACACAGACACAAAGACACACACACACACACACACACACACACACACACACACGCACACACATACGACAGGCTTCATTCTGTTTCTGTCTACCAAATCCACTCAAAGCTTTGGTTGGTCTGGGGCTACAATACAAGACACTTGCCCGAGGTGCCATGCAGTGGGACTGAACCCAGAACTGTGTGGTTGGGAAGCAAACTTCTTACTGCTTGCACCTAAATATATGTAAATGCTCCAACTTGGAATCAGAACTGTGCCACAAACTTAATCTTTTAAATAACTTATTAAACATAAAATGCTCAGATCTAGCTGTGTGGTTAAGAAGTTAGTTTCACAATAACATAGTTCTAGGTTGAATTCCACTGTACAGCATCAAGTTTACTTAATAAGGAAAGCTTTCAAACAGAGAAAGCATTCAATTATAAAAGTATCTTATAAGTTATTTGATATGCTAGTATCCATTGAAAAGTTTGCAAGACACAATAAAAATTTTAGAAAAAATAAATAAATAAATGAGTGGAAATCAGACTGATGAGTATGTTAAATTAATAAGGCACTAAAAGAGAATGACTCTCCCCAGACACAATAAAAATATGCTTCAACACACCAATTCACGTAAAGAATCTTGTGAACCAAATACAAAAAATGAAACATTTTAAAAGTTTTCGATATTTTGTTGCCAAATTTGAATATTTTTTATACAGGCTACAATTTTGGCCTTCTTAATAGATTTCTCTCATATTCAAGAACAGCAGCAGTGTTGTTATTGCTGTGGTTTAGACCCTAAATCAACCCTGATGAAGCAGACTAATGATTGAAAACATTTCATCTGTGACCTCTTATATTTGAATATATTTAAATATATTGGAGTACATTGTCTAATATGTTCTTTTTTCCCAAATGTAATTTGAGGGAAAGTTATTTGCTATTTCAAGTTGTCCAAACAATTGCATGGAGGGTCTGTCATTGGATTGGAGCCTCTACATAGTCACTTAATGGGCAAGAAATAGCAGCTAAATTTATTTCAAATCACACCCTGACATGTTAAAAGGAAGAAGGAAACACTGGATCATGTGACCCTAGATATATTATATCTGTAAAATAGTGTAGATGACACAGTTCTATATTTAAGAGGTGAGGAATTATGCACATTATTTACATTATTTACATTTGATGGATATTTGTCCTCATCTTCTTGTTTGTTGTTAACACAGAAGTGTGGACTTATCCACATAAGTCCACACTTCTCTCTTAACAACAAACAAGAAGATGAGGACAAATATCCGTCAAATGTAAATAATGTAAATAACATAGTGTAGAAGAGATGATCAAACCAGAAATACTTTTAATCAAAACATCATTGGCTCCAGCTCATATCCGAGCATTGGGTTTGTCAGTTTCTATCCAGTCTCCGCGGCTGATGTCTGTGCCAAAAGTGACTTTGTAGTCCAAGTCGGTGGTGAAAGAGTCATGGGTAGAACTCACACGGGATGGTATCTCAATTAGAACATAGGTCTAATCAATCAGGCCTGACCTAGGGCCAAATAAGAAAAGGAAGAACAACAGCAGCAGCCACAAGTCTCTGACAAGCAACTATTTCTTTCTTGTAGGTTCCACCTTTCATGGATGATGCCCAAGATAAGAGTGATTTTCAAGAGAAAGGTCTCACTGTCTCTGAGCACTTTACCTCCTTGGTGTATGGATTCCAACTTGATAAACACTACAACCATGAAAAAACCAATGCCAGTATAATGGAAGGTGAATCCTTACTACTTTTTCAATACTAATATCGCTCTCCTCCTCCTTCTCTCTCTCCTTCTTTGTTAGAATCATTAGAGAGTCAGACAGAATATTTCATATTTGTTCGGGCTCCCTGTGCTCTGAGTTTAAATCCAGCCAAGGTCAACTTTGTCCCTTATCCTATCAGGGTTGTTAAAAAAAAAGTACTGATCCAAAGTGGTGGGTTAGAAGAAGTGTAAGAATGTTGGACCAGATGCTTTGTAATATTTGTTTCACTTCTTTATGTTCTGAGTTCAAATACCACCATAGCCTACCCATCACCCAGTTTAACACTGGCATCTGACACCTTTAGTGAAGTCCATTCTGCTGCAAGCATTTGGGCAGGTTTCCACTTTGAGGAT
>NC_068984.1:18789399-18795412 GCF_001194135.2 Octopus bimaculoides
CCTCCCTCCCTCCCTCCCTCTCTCCTACCAATATCAGAGGCTCTCTAATGGATCATAAGCACAGCCTTCTCTCATGATTTAGGGTTATCACAGCAAAGGCCTGTTATGGGCTCTTGGACACGTAATGCAGGAGCTTTAACCTGGTTTCTATGGAGTATAAGTGATTGAGATTACAATACCATCACCTCTACTGAATGGGGCACAGGTCCATTGCAGAGTTAACTTCCACCTATTGCTGGAACTCATTTACAGCTGGAACAATTTACTACTGGAGAAATGTAAAATGAAATGTTTTGTTCAAGAAGACAATACACTGCCCTATCTAGGAATCGAAACCATGATCTCATGATCATGGGTGCAACACCCAAACCACTAGGCCATGTGCCTTGGTCTCTTGTCTTAAAGATAAAAATCATTTTCAACATAAAGACTGCAAAAATCAGTTTAATGCATTTCTTTACACATTAGTCAATGATGCTGTCTTGTTTAGAGAACATCGTGGCTGGTTTATATATTTTCTCAGGGTCTTCTTTTTACCTTTTAATAAAAAAATAAAGGATATCACCCATGACAATTTATTTTGTTAGGGCCTTTGAGACTGAGGGGAGTGTGTGGCCTAGTGGTTGTACTCGTGATCACAAAATTGGGGTTTCAATTCCCAGACCAAACTGTGCTGTGTTCTTGAGCAAAACACTTCATTTCATGTTGCTCCAGTCCACCCTGCTGTAAATGAGTAACCCTGTTAAGGACTGGCATTTTTTTCAAGGGGTATGGTGTGATTTCAGTCACTTACGTACGATTATGACCCTTATGAGTTCTAGGACTCGAGACAGTACTTACTTATTTTGAGATTGTTTGGAGGAATGGAGAAAGATATCCAGAAAGTGGAGAGCTATCTTGAATGCTTGCAGCAGAGCAAATTCTTCTAAAGTCTATCAGGAACCAACTGGGTGACAGATTAAGTCTGTCTCCTCTAAACCCAGACTGAAAGAACCAGAATCTCATAAAATGTGACCACTCAATCATCTATTCTCCCTCTCAACTAAGAGGACTCATTAGTCTTGCTAGTTACAAGATCACCTCACAAGTGCTGGTACCATGGAAAGAAGTACCTAGTATACTCGATAAAGAAGTTAGCATTGGGAAGGGCAGCAAGCCATAGAAACCATGCTGAAACTAAGACACAATGTACTCATCTGACCTGAAGGATTCTGTCTAACCATCCAACCATGTCAGCATGAAAAGCTAGCATATAAATGATGATGATGACGATGATGATGATGACAATGGTGATAATCTCATCCAATACTCTCATAATTCTGATAATCCACCACCCTGGTTTATTACTTCATTTTATCAAACTTGAAAGCATGAATCACAAAAGTGACCTTAACAGGATTTGAACTCAGAATGCTGGTAGTCAGAACTACATGGCATTTTGTCCCCTGCTCTAACAACTGCCAATTGTTTTCTTCTATCTTCTTTAGTTTGTTTGATTGCTTTGATTATTAGAACTGAGAAACTAACTACCTTCACACATAAGTTTTTAGATTTTTAGAGAGGAAAAACTATAAGTTTGTTGTTGATGTTGTTGTTGTTTAGCCCCAGGTTAGCCTTGGTTGAGCAGACCTATCATCAAAAGCAATTTTAGCCATGACCATCTTGTCTTATTATTTTCAGTGCATCAAGGCGGCGAGCTGGCAGGAACGTTAGCATGTCGGGCGAAATGCTTAGCGGTATTTCGTCTGCTGTTACGTTCTGAGTTCAAATTCCGCGGAGGTCTACTTTGTCTTTCATCTTTTCGGGGTCGATAAATTAAGTACCAGTTACGCACTGGGGTCGATGTAATCGACTTAATCCCTTTGTCTGTTCTTGTTTGTCCCCTCTATGTTTAGCCCCTTGTGGGCAATAAAGAAATAAGAAACATTAGCATGCCAGGCAAAATGCTTAGCGATATTTCACCTGTCTTTACATTCTGAGTTCAAATTCCACCAAGGTCGACTTTGCATTTCATCCTTTTGGAGTCGATAAATTAATAGCAGTTGCATACTGGGGTCGATCTAATCAACTAGCCCCCTCCCCCAAAATTTCAGGCCTTGTGCCTAGAGTTGAAAATATTATTTTCAGTGTTACTATGACTACAATTATCCTGTTTTCAATCCATCCATCCATTATTGCATCCCCACTCGCTATTTCTGGGAAGGTCGTGGGGTGGCGGAGTAAAGTCCTCAGGCACCTCTTCCATAGGGTCCTGTCAGAAGTGTCTGTCATCATACTTCCCTGCTGGATTCCTAAGCACAACCAACTGAGTCCATGGATATTATCCAACCATTTTGTTCTTGATCTACTCCTACGTAGATCTCCTGCTCATTGTCTCAGCTTAAAGGATCTGTCTTGGATCCTTTCCTGAGAGATCCTGACCATATGTCCATAGTACTGTGAAGGTGCATGTCTTAGTGGTTAGAGTATTCACCCCATGATTGTAAGGTCATGAGTTCAATTCTAGCAACGCATTGTGTTCTTGAGAAGGTAGTCTAATACCTTATCCACTCAGTCTACTCACTTCATTACTGTACAAATGTACAGGCACTTTATTTCATGTTGCTCCAGTCCACTCAGCTGGCAAAAATGAGTAATACCTGTATTTCAAAGGGCCAGCCTTGTCACATTCTGTATCATACCAAATCCCCCTGGGAACTATGTTAAGGGTAAGCAAGTCTGTGGAGTGCTCAGCCACTTGCATGTTGATTTCATGAAAAGGCTGTCCCATTGATCAGATCAAGTGGAATCCTCTTCGCTGTAACTGATGGAGTGCCATAGTATTCAAGGTGTGACTTCTCAATGAAGAGAAGTAGTGGTTCCAATTTCTTTTAATTTTAAAAGATAATGTATGATTTGAGAGAGATTTGGCTATTATTTCTAGCATGTCATGCAGCTGCATGACATGCATGACAAAGGTTCTTGTGCTACCTCAATATTAATGATTCTAAGTGGATCAGAACCACAGGAAATTAAAGCCAGACAACAGAGAGCTTGTTGGAAAGGTAGCATTCTGAATTGAACATTTCATTGTATTAACTGTATTTGTAGGTAAATAAAATGCATTATACTTTTCCAAAAAAGTGTCTCAAAAAAACCCCCATTGGATCCCTATATGCAAAGGTGTACTGCCCATAAGATCTGAAACACTATAATCTTTTTTTCCTGAACATGTGCTGCTAAAACTGAAGTGCATCTGATATGCTGTGAATCTTTTATGCCACCAAATACTGTAGTTCAGTGCCTGTGGTATGGCCTAAGCTTGTGTCCCCGATCCTGTATGGTATCATCACATATTTCTGATTCTTTTTTATCTATCCTAGCTAAAACATTCTCCACCATCCTGCAGATTTTTACCCAAAATGCAAGCATGGAAGATAAATGTTAAATGATGATGATGATAATGATGACAACGACAACAATGACGATGACAACGATGATGAAGGTGGTTGTGGTGGTTGTGGTGGTGATAATGGCGATGATGTGATATCATCCATTTATACAGCCATCTCACCTACATCCAATATCACCAATGCTAAATTGCAGAGAGAGAGAGAGAGAGAGAGAGAGAGAGAGAGATATCTTGGATAAATGCACATGTATATATACCATGTGCATTTATCCTAGATATTACTGATTTTGTATACCTTCATCAAATTATTGCTATGAAGACATATATTTACTTGTATTTTTGAGGCTAACTGACCTTCTATTGATTTCTAACAAAGGCACAATACCTCAAATTAGGTCATGGAGTGATATCTTTAATAATGTTGATCCAGGACGTGACTAATATTCATTTTATTGATCCTGAAGGTTGAATGAAAAAGATGGCCTTGTTGGGATTTAAAATCACATAGAGAGGTATAACAAAATATTATAGGACATCCTTTTCCCACCACTCTACCAATTTTGTTTATTCATCACTGGCCTAATTAGTTCCAATATTGGTTTTGCCAATTTTGGCATAAGGCTAGTAATTTCAAGGGGAGGGGGTAAGTTGACCCCAGTGTTTCTAAAAGTACTTATTTCATGAAAGGCAAAGTTGATCTTGGCAGAATTTGAACTCAGAACATAAAGACAGATGAAATTCTGCCAGGCAATTTCATTGGTATGCTAACGATACTTCCATATTTTGTTTTTAAATAAAGGTACGATGTGATTTGAGTAAATCTGGCTGCTATTTCTTGCAGCTTGAGTAACCATGTAGAAGATCACTTGTTGGGCTCATGGATCATCTAGTATATAATAGTGTTCATATGCATTGCTGTAAAATAGACAGATACTTTTTATGGATGCGTATGTATGTGTGTGTGTATGTGTGTACATATATACCATGTGCATTTATCTGGCATATACGTAGCATGCTTTCTCACACTTCCTTTACTAGTCTTGAGTTATTGTTAAATAAAAGGCCTAAGACACCTCATTGATATATCTCATTTACAATGTTAACCATCTGCTAGGCCTGAAGCAATCAAATAGATTTAGATTTAAGCAAGCATTACTCCACTCAGTGAATTATCAAGGAGAGAACAGGCAGACTATTTCTATGAAGCTTGTCTAATCTAATCCACACATGTGTACACGTGTGTGTGTGTGTGTGTGTGTGTGTGTGAGTATAATTTATTATTTGAAGTAATACTTTCTTAAGTCTAAATCCATTTGATTCCTTCAAGCCTAGCAGAAGGTTAACATGGTAAATGTTATTGATGAGGTATCTTAAGCTGTTGGTTTAGCAACTACTGAAAACCAGGAAAGGTAGAGGACGGAAAGCAGGCCAGGCATATGGTAGATAAATGCATATGATGTATACGTGCATGTATGCGTGTATATACATATATTCTGGCATTAGGAAGGGCATCCAGCCATAAAAACCATGCTGAAACAGACTGTGATGCTTGGTGCATGCAGTTCTCCAGCTTGTCACCTGATGTCAAACTGTCCAACCCATACCAGCATGGAAAACGGATGTTAAATGATGATGATGATGATGATGATATGTGTATGTAAAAAGCACTGGTGATGGTACCACATAGAAAGCACCCAGTAAAGTGGCCGGCATTAGGAAAGATCATCCAGCTGTAGAAACCTTGCTGAAACAGACATTGGAACCTGGTGCAGCTCCTGCCAAACCGTCTAACCCATGCCAACATGAAAAATGGACGTTAAATGATGATGATGATGATGATGATGATGATGATGATGATGATGATGATGATGATGATGATGATGATTGATGATGATGATGATGATGATGGTGGTGGTGGTGGTGATATGACTATGTAGAAATGTATGTAATCTGTGTAATTATCCTTTCTAATTTTGAAATAAGGCAAGCAGTTTTGGGACAGAGAGAGAGTGTTAGTTGCTTATATTGACCAAATGTTGAACTGGTACTTATTTTATTGACTCCAAAAGGTTGAAAGGCAAAGTCGACCACAGCAGATTTGAATTCAGAATGTAAAGAGCCAGCAGAAACATCACTAAGCATTTTGTCTGAAATGCTAACGATCCTGCCAGCCTGCCACCTTATGTATCTATGTAATAATAGCATACAAACTATTGTATGTGCCGGGAGATGAACCATGAGTAAACAAGGAAGCATTTACATGGTAACCCAACCTGCTAGAAATAGCAGGTAAAATCACCATGAATCACTGGAAGTAACAGATATATATATATATATATATATATATATATAAAATCAAAAAAAGCAACACGGATTTTAAAGGTTATTGCAGTATGCACGTTTCATGCTATTCCATTACTTAAATAAATGGAGTAGCATGAAATGTGCGTACTGCAATAACCTTTAAAATCTGTGTTGCTTTTTTTGATTTTTGATCACCTTGTTTTTGGAATTGTTTGGATAATACCACACTATATTCTGGTGCCTAAACTTAAGTGCCACATTCAATTTTGAATATATATATATATATAGGCGTAGGAGTGGCTGTGTGGTAAGTAGCTT
>NC_068984.1:18795962-18799724 GCF_001194135.2 Octopus bimaculoides
TATATATATAAAGGATAATAAGAGTGAAAAAACTACAGAAGGCTTGTGTTACATGGTTAAAGTATATATTTAAATTATGTCAGAAAAATGTTAGAAAAATGTTATAAAATCTTTTTGGTATATAAACAATGTATTTTGAGAAATAACCGGTTTCGTGTTGTCTTTTCAAATTTCTCTACTTCTTTGTAACGTGTTCGCTCCATATATTCTTATTGTGAAGGTACGTGGCTTAGTGGTTAGGAGCATTCAGGCAAGTCCACAGATTGGACACAAGAAAGGATTGTTATGGTTTGTTATACAAATTGGCTGGCATGTTAGTTTGAGACTTTGTCTTTGCCCTCAAGTTTTTAAGATGACCTTGCTGACACAATTTGTAATTATTTATGCCTTTATAGCAAGTTAACCTCCATTCGTTTATGTACTGGATTCCCTTCATTTAACTAGATCACTCTCCTGCAGATTTCAGACTTAAATTTAAGTTTGTATAAAAATGTGGAAATATATTTCTAACATGTTCTTGTACACTTGAATGTAAAAGACATTTGCAGTAGGATCTTGTCTTGGAGAAAAATATCTTTTTATGAACTTTCTGTGAAAAACACATATCCAAGTGATATCAGTGAACTACCAGACACACTGTTTTGGCATGTTTTCACCTCCTCAGAAAAAGAATCTGCTTCAGTCATTTGGAGCTAAGGCAGAACTTTTGTTCCTATATATAAGAAACCTCAAATAATACATTTGCTGGTATGTTCTAAGGTTTGCCAAGTGAGAATTAATTTAGTATAAACATATAAAACAGAATGGATCAAAATAAAGCTGTGTGTATTTATTTTTAACATGTTCTAGTACAATAGAATACGAAAGGCATTTTTTGCAGTAGTTTCCTGTTTTTGCAGAAATGAAAACAAAGTTGTTTTCGAATGGATTTGAACTTAGAATAAAAGGCATTTAGTCTTGCGTTCTTTCATTTACCCTTTCAGCTTTCCCACCACATAAACTTGAATTGATCCAATTCATTGAGAGAAGCTAATTATTTAAACCAAAGAACATTGTCTAGAATGGTAAAGAACTATTCATGACAATGGCTATTTAATCCTTTAGCATTCAGATTACTTTGCCAAATGTAATGCTTACTTATTTACATTGTTTTGAATTGATCATGCATTATTTTGTAGCTTCAATATTTCGATGACGTGATTGCATATTTTTAGAATGACATTGTAGGGTAGGTGTGAGAGGTTGGATCTGGTGAGTTTTAGTGTAAAACATATAGAATAGTTGGGCCAGTTATGGTTTAAATGTTAAATGGTCTATAGTCCAGCAAACCCAAAAGCTGTAATTTTTTTTGCATATTTTTTCATCAGCTTCAAACCAATATCTTATAGTGTTGTATATACAAAACATACCTTTTCTCTGTGAACAAACAGGTTCGTTTTATTTATTGCTCTGGATCTATAAAATTTATTTCTTAAACATAATAAAATCTGTCACAACATAGAAATGAACCTAAAATATATATATACTAAAATAAAACCATCTGCTAGTAATAAATTACAAACTGTAGACAGTTCAGAATAGAACTTTTCTCTCTTTATTTCATGTCAAGAAATCAGAGGTTTATTGCTGTTTCTATTACATGAGCCAACAAGAATCTTTACATGTATTGTGCATAAACTTGTTCATTAACTTCTTCACAATGACATTTCTAATGAAATATAGTGACTGTGTTCAAATTTATTCAGAAGATAATTAACCTTTTTCTTACCATATTTTTAATGGCATACATGACCTTCATTTAAAAAAAGTTTTAAATAATTAAAAATTTAATAAAATACCTTTGTCATTATTAAGCTGGTGTTTGGAACATAGATTAACATGAAATTTTGATGGTAGGTTTTAATGTAAATTGCATTAAAAAAGCCCCTTTATATCATGGAACAAAGGGCTGGTTGGTATCAAAATGGTGAAACATTTGGTGAGATATAATATAATACCTAAGTACTTCATTGATGAACTGATGTTTGGAGTGTAATTAAATGAATGTTTTTGATATAAAATTATGATAGGAAATTTTTAATTTAAACATAAGCACCGTTGCCAGTACCGCCTGACTGGCCTTGTAGGGTTTTCGAGCGAGATCGTTGCCAGTGCCCCTGGACTGGCTCTTGTGTGGGTGGCACATAAAAGACACCATTTCGAGCGTGGCTGTTTTCATGCGGGTGACACGTAAAAGCACCCACTACACTCTCTGAGTGGTTGGCGTTAGGAAGGGCATCCAGCTGTAGAAACTCTGCCAAATTAGATTGGAGCCTGGTGTAACCATCCGGTTGCACCAGTCCTCAGTCAAATCGTCCAACCCATGCTAGCATGGAAAGCGGACGTTAAACGATGATGATGATGATGATGATAAGCACATAAAAACATAAGGTTTTTATCATGAAATCATGGCTCTCTGATGGGTTGGTATCAGAGAAGTTAAATTCAACATCTGCAATGATAATTTTTTACTCAGGTCTAATGTAATATACTCATAGAAAGTGTAGAGTCATTTGAATTAACTCATGTAAAGGAACTTCTATATGGTTACTCAATCTGCTAGAAGTAACTCCCAAACTTCCTTTGAAATCAGACTTATCTTTTAAAAATGTAGCCCCCCCAAAAAACTTCTAAAAATACAGAATGGTTATGACTAGAATGTCTTTAATTGTAAGTCTGCTTGATCCTATTATGTCATTCTGAAAATAAACAATAACATCATCAAAATCTTGAAGCTACAAGATACTGCATGATCAATTCAAAACAATAAGCATTACATTTAGCAGAATAAGGGCTCAGAAACCTGTATGTGATTGCTTGATCTGCTCGAAGCAGCAGTCAAATTGCTCTCAAATCACACTCAGTTATCTTAGGAAACAGAAGGTGGTGTGCTGGCAGAATTGTTAGACTGTCAGGTGGCGAGCTGGCAGAAACGTTAGCACGTTGGGTGAAATGCTTAGCAGTATTCCTTCTGCTGTTACGTTCTGAGTTCAAACTCCGCCAAGGTTGACTTTGCCTCTCATCCTTTCAGGGTCGATAAATTAAGTACCAGTTATGCACTGGGTCGATGTAATCGACTTAATCCCTTTGTCTGTCCTTGTTTGTCCTCTCTATGTTTAGCCCCTTGTGGGCAGTAAAGAAATAAGAGTTGTTAGACTGTCAGTCAAAATGCTTAGCGACATTTCTTCCAGCTCCTCATGTTCTCAGTTCAAATTCTATCAAGATCTATTTTGCCTTTCATCCCTTCAGAATACTTGACTGGTACAAGTATGAGGGATGATGTAATTGACTTGACCCCTCCCCTCAAAGTTGCTAGCCTTGTGCCAAAATTAGAATGAACTAACTTTAGCAAATAGAATTTGGATAGTGTAGTCTGAATTACACTTTTTTTCTTTTAACTTTTACTTGTTTCAGCCATTGGACCGTGGCCATGCTGGGGTATCACCTCGAAAGGTTTCAGTCAAACAAATCAATCTCTGTACTTATCTTTTTTTTCATATCTGGAATTTATTCTATTGGATCTTTTGCTGAACTGCTAAGTTATAAGGATATAAATAAACCAACACTAGTCGTCAAGCAGTGTGAGGACAGACACAAACACAGACACACACACAGATGCATCCATCCATCCATCCATCCATCTATCCATCTGTCCATCCATCCGTTCATCTGCCCATCCATCCATCCGTCCGTCTGTCCGTCCGTCCCTCCGTCCGTCCATCA
>NC_068984.1:18800921-18802005 GCF_001194135.2 Octopus bimaculoides
AAATCAAAATAAGCAACATGGATCACCTTGCTTTTAGAATGGTTTTGGGATAATATCATACTATATTCTGGTGCCTAAACATAAGTACCATATTCAATTTTGAATCTAAATCTAAATCTATATATATATATATATCTAACTCTTCGAAATGCTTAGTTTTAGAATGGTGGCAGCTGATGAAGTAAATGTTCTCTATGTAGCCTGTGTGTTTTCTGTGCTCTGTTTATGATCTGTTTTTCATTTTGTCCATGACTTTTTGTGATGTCCTGTACCCAGATATGCATCTATATATACATGTAGATGTAGGTATGTACATACATGTACGTATATATGCATATACTCACATATTATTTGTATTATTATTATTATATATATATATAGGTGTAAGAGTGGCTGTGTGGTAAGTAGCTTGCTTACGAACCACATGGTTCCGGGTTCAGTCCCACTGCATGGCACCCTGAGCAAGTGTCATCTACTATAGCCTTGGGCCGACCAAAGTCTTGTGAGTGGATTTGGTAGACAGAAACTGAAAGAAGCACATCATATATATGTATATATATGTGTGTGTATATGTTTGTGCGCCTGTGTTTGTCCCACCAACATCGCTTGACAACCGATGCTGGTGTGTTTACGTCCCCGTAACTTAGCGGTTCGGCAAAAGAGGTCAATAGAATAAGTACTAGGCTTCCAAAGAATAAGTCCTGGGGTTGATCTGTTCGACTAAAGGCGGTGCTCCAGCATGGCCACAGTCAAATGACCGAAACAAGTAAAAGATATATATATATATATCCTTTTGTTGTTTACACCACCTGTCCTCGTCTGTTGTTGTTTTTTCGTACGTTCTCCCATATATATATTGATAGAAAAGGTAAGACAACAAAAGAGGGAAACAGACCTCGATATTATGTAAATAGAGGAATTTATCTGTAATATAATATGTGACAATTATTCGGTTGCCATAATAAAACTTCATGTTTCACATGTTGAGGCGGAAATCTGCTCCGGCTTCTCGTCAGTTATTAAGGACAATCAAAAAATGCAATGCCAGAGCAGATTTCCACCCCGACATCTGAAACTCAGAGTT
>NC_068984.1:18802015-18803387 GCF_001194135.2 Octopus bimaculoides
GGCAACCGAATAATTGTCACATATTATATTACAGATGTATATATATATATATATATATATATAGAAAGAGAGAGAGAGAGAGAGAGAAATGAATAGAGAAAGAGGGAGAGACAGAGAGACTAAGAGACATGTGTGTGTGTTTGGTACATGTGCCTCCCTTTCTCTCTCTCTCTCTGAGCTGGCCAAAGCCTTGTGAATGGACTTGGTAGACCGAAACAGATAAAAGCCAGACGTATATATGTGTGTGTATATGTATGAATGTGTGTATGTATGCCTGTGTGTATGTATGTATGTATAAGTATACATCCCCACTTTTCATCACCATTGCTTATTTTTCTTGTCTTTTCTCTTGAAGTTGTTCTTATTTTCATTGTTTTGGATTCTTTGGTTTTTCTTTCATCTCCCTACGGAATTCTTTAACAAGCTTTCATCAATTACTTTTTTGGTTTCTTTTAAATTTATTTACAGTTCACCCTTGTATTCCCCCCCCCCCCGTCTGACTTGAAATTTTCAGTTAACATCTTAACCAAAGTAAATAGATGGCTCATCTATGTAGTTTGATCTTAACATGGGGCCCCTCAACCACAGAGACCCCCTGAGACCGCAGGAGTTGCAGGGGCTTAGCGACAGCCCTGTTGGCCACCACTGTATATTTATGTATGCATGTATGTATGTATGTATGTATATATATGTATGTATGTATATATGTATTTCAAAGGGCCAGCCTTGTCACACTGAGTCACGTTGAATATCCCCGAGAACTACGTTAAGGGTACATGTGTCTGTGGAGTGCTCAGCCACTTGCACGTTAATTTCACGAGCAGGCTGTTCCGTTGATCGGATCAACTGGAACCCTCGACATCGTAAGTGACGGAGTGCCAACAAGCAATATATGTATGCATGTATGTATGTATGTATAAAAAGGATAAACAATTCTTCCCATGCCATAGGCTCATAAAGCTGGTTTCCTGGACTCAGTGTCATATATATTCTTCTGTGGGAAAGCATGCCTGTCCATTGCAGGGTTACTCATTTTTGCCCATGGAAGTAATGTGAAATGAAGTGT
This sequence comes from Octopus bimaculoides, assembly GCF_001194135.2. NCBI lineage: Eukaryota > Metazoa > Mollusca > Cephalopoda > Octopoda > Octopodidae > Octopus > Octopus bimaculoides. The sequence continues at coordinate 18,803,082 of NC_068984.1, forward strand.
TTTGCTCAAGAAAACAACTCATCAGCCAGTCCAGGAATCGAAACCAGAATCTTACAATTGTGAGGGAAACACCCTAACTACTAAGCCATGCTTTTTCACACACACACGCACACACACACACACACACACACACACGCACGTACACGCACCCCCCATACATATAAGCATAATTACACACACACATACATACAAAAAAACAGACAGTCAGACAGACAAACTGATCAATCAGTCAATTGATAGATAGATAGATAGATACATTTCTTTTATTAGCCACACAGGGCTCAACGAAGATGGGACAAATACAAT
>NC_068984.1:18803736-18805521 GCF_001194135.2 Octopus bimaculoides
AGATAGATAGATAGATAGATAGATAGAGTGATAGATAAATAGATAGATAGATAGATAGATAGAAAGGTATGCGTATATATATATATATATATATATATATATAGATAGATAGATAGATACATACATATATATATGCGCACACACACACCCATCTATACCAATACATGTACACAAATATTTATATGCAAGTGTACAACGCTTTTGATTATAGATCTGTTAAATCAAGTGTGACCTAAGGCTAAATAAACACTATTCTTGGTTATACTCAAGAACAGCGTTGAAGTCAGAACAGCAATTCCAACCTAATTCTCATTAATTTTACAGTACAAGTTACTACTGCATAGAATTGTGAGCTCTACCATCTAGTTGTAGTAGCTGCTAATAGCTATATAGAATTTATTGTTGAGAACTAAGATGTTGTGCAGGGTCAGAAATTAAGCTTTTCATTATTTCATGTGTAACCTGTAAGCAGGCTCTACTCAGTTGGCTAGAAATAGCAGCTAAATAATCCTCAAATATCAGTGTGATGTCTTGTAAAAGAGGAGATACATGGGTTGACCATGTAGTCCTAAATATGCAGACAGATGGAATAGTTATGGCTGGGGTTCTCTATGTGGCTGATCGACCTACAGGAAAAAACAGTCAATTTTCCTTCGCAAACGGATGGATATATTGGATAAACAAATTTGATGGTTATAGTTGCTTGACCTGCTATAAATAGCATCCAATTAATCCTCAAATAACATCCTGCAGCTGTTTTAAAGAAGGACATTCTGAACAACGTAGTCCTACATAGACAGATTGATGAAACAGTGATAGCTGCTTTAAATGGTTGGTTGACTTGCTAGAAATAGCAGCCAATTCTCTCTCAAATTACATCCTACAAAAGGAGGGACATACTGGACAATGGAGTCTCAAATATAAAATCTTAAAAAACAGCAAATCTTAAAAGAAATTTGATGATCATGGTTACTCAATTTGCTAGAATTAGCAGCCAATTCTCCCTCAAAAAAAAACACCCTGGTGTCTTACAAAAGATGAACATATTGGACAATGATGTCTGAGATATAAAATCTTTAAAAAAAACAAAAAAACATCAAATCTTTTAGATAATGCATTCTTAAACATACAAAAAAATAGATAGAATGGTCATAGCTAGTTTCTTCTTAGGTTCTTTAATCAGACAACACTACAAGACTAACAATTCAAACAACTACGAACTGTGTTATACTTTACAAACAACTCGGAGGCTGCAAGGACTCAGTATTTGATCTAAGACTATAATTCTATAATTTATGAGCAAAAAACACAATGAAGTTAATGAGAAAGTTCCTATGTGATCACTTAACCTGGAAGAAATAACAGCCAAAGCTTCCTTATATCACACCATCATCATCATCATCATCATTATCACCACTTGTCCACTTTTCCATACAGGGATCAGATGAAATTTGTTGAAACAGATTTCCTACAGCTGCATGCCCTTCCTGTCACCAACCCTCATCAGTGTCCAAGCTATGTAACAGTTTCCCATACCTAGACATGTTTTTAGGGAAGACTAGAAACAAACAGCCTCGCTTCTATGACGATGGTACTTTTTTGCAACAATCATGTGATGTCTACACAAGGGCATGTGATGTCTATACAATCACATATGCACATCCACACACACGTGCACACACACACGTGCACACACACACGTGCACACACACACGTGCACACACACACGTGCACACACACACGTGCACACACACACGTGCACACACACACGTGCACACACACACG
>NC_068984.1:18805548-18812510 GCF_001194135.2 Octopus bimaculoides
ACACACACATGTGCACACACACGTGCACACACACGTGCACACACACACACACACACACACACACACACAAACACACACACACCCATATATATATATGTATGTATACATACATATACCCAGACCTATTCCCCATTTTTTTTAGAAGTGGGTAGCCACAAGACACACACCACTTATTCCATTCATTTCTCAGCTCAAAGAGATGAGCCCTGTCCTTTGCTTGGATTAAGGCATAGAATGCAACCCCCAATATCAGCAGCGAGGTCTGACAGCATATGCTGGTTTACTCCTGCCACATCATGCTGGTTACATACCCTTTTGAGCAACATCAAATTCATTCATCCGTCCACAAACACTCTTCAAGCTTTCCTATCATTTATAAACTCTCTTGCCTCTCTCACTCCAATAGCTCTAACCACCAAAGCTTTCCTCACTCCACCCATCCACACAAATTCGGTATCTGATGGAAATAAGTACCAGGCTTTAAAGAAAAAAGGTGCTGGGGTCAATTCATTCAACTAAAATCCATCAAGGTGGTGTCCCAGCATGGCCACTGTCTTGTGACTGAATCAAGTAAAAGATAAAATATAAAAGATACACACACACACACACACAGAGCATCTTTCAGTTTCTGTTTACTAAATGAAATGAAGTGTTTTGTTCAAGGACACAACATACTGCCCAGTTCAGGAATTGAACACATAACCTTATGATCATGAGCTGAAGATAACATCCTATCCACAAGACTATGTGCCTTCACCACGAGATAATGCAGTCCTAGCTATACTCAAAGACGATATGTATTTCATCTATAGATCTTCTTGATAAAGAGTAGCCTGGAGTTAAACAGCAGCAACAATTATACCATTAATAAAAACTATTTCAGCAATGAATCATTTTCTGTAAAATGAGTGAAGGGGAGAGAGAAAGACAAAGGAGAGGGAGAGAGAGCAAAAGAGCTAGAGAGGGAAACATATATTCAATAACGAAAACATAGTTCTTTCTTTTGTAATATATTTATACAGCTGTGTTGTTGTTTGACTTCATGCAACAAAGAAAGCAAGGTAATATTTTTGCCCCTATAACATTATAGAAAACAGAAGTAATAATTTCTATAAGATTCATTAAGAATATGCAATATTAATTTCAATAAGATGTGTTACTAAAATAACAGAACATGAAATGAAAATGAAAACAAATGTGAAAGACAGCTTGTGAATGAATATCAAAAGTGATTTGTTTCTAAACTAATAAGGAAATGATGGTGCATGTCCTTAGTTCATGAAGAGTGGTAGTAGCCCAAGGAATGTGCATGTGGTATTAAAGAGTTCTTGCATGTGATTTTTGCTCTGAGAGAGGAAACTGCAACACCAGAGATACCAACGTTTTTCTACACAGCAGGGAGGAAAAAATTCTGGCCTGGAACAACTGTACTGACTGAATCATAGAAATGGAGTCTACTAGGGGCTGGATTAAGACCCATAGAGGCTCTAAGCACTTAAAAGGTTTTGGTGCCCTCAGGTATTTGTAAATGGTTCAAAATGTAAACAAAAATAATTCAAGATGTAAACAATAATAAACCACAAAATAAATTTTTATTTTTCAAAATGAAACAAAACTAACAGGAAGATGGAAAATAATATTTATTTTCGAATGCTTCCATTTTATTTATATTTGAAAAGTTTTCTCCTTTGCTTTTTTAATTCAATTGCAAAGTGTTCGATGATATCGTTAAAATTAATTTTATGTAAAACTTCTGCTTCTATACTTAGTAGAGATAAGGCATTACAAATATTTTTTCAGCAAGTTTAAAGTGATTTGGTCAAGGAGGGAATTGAATTTGGAAAAGCATAATTTACTCTATAATGAACTGGTTGAACTGGTTACAACACTGAAAGTACCTTACCTCTGTGGCACCTCAACAATTCATGAGGTTTGCAATGCAGACAATGGCACAATATGTTGTAATGCGGCAATCTGGCAGAATCATTAGCATACCGGGTGAAATGCTTAGCGGTATTTCATCTGCCGCTACTTTCTGAGTTCAAATTCTGCTGAGGTCAACTTTGCCTTTCATTCTTTCAGGGTCAATTAAATAAGTACCAATTACGCACTGGGGTCGATGTAATTGACTTAATCCCTTTGTCTGTCTTAGTTTGTCTCCTCTATGTTTAGCCCCTTGTGGGCAATAAAGAAATAAATATGTTGGAACAGATGAGTATCCAAGAATCATGACTTGGATAAGGCTCAACACCCTACAAATGTAAGTAGTTAAAGGCCAAAATACTTGCATGAGGGGGTGCTTCTTTTTTGAAAACCTGCAGTTCAGCTTTCTCCAGAGTTTCTTTCTGCTATTAGAAAACAAAAGTTTCCTGTAAGATGCCTCAAGAATATGCAATATTAATTCTAATAAGATATGCTCTTTTGAAATGAAATTTTGAACAGCAGGAAAAAAAAAACATGAAAATGAAAATAAACTTAATGACTACTTGGAGAATATCAAAAGTGTTTTGTTTATAAACTTACATAGTGGATGTGTGATGGATATGGCTATTCAGAAGTGATAATAGGAATGAAAAGCATTTTAAATGGTAAGTGAAAAAAAATATAAACAGGAAAATTTCTCTCGACAAAGGGAGAGGGGGAAAAAAGAGGAGGGAGTAACAGAGACAGGGAAAAAGAGAGAGGGAAAGTTAAAGAGGGAGGGAGGGAGGGAGAAAGTGGGAGAGATATATTCAATAATGAAAACAGTTACTTCATTTGTAATATAATATTTATATAAATGTGTTGTTATTTAACCTCGTACAACGAAAACAATAGAGGATCTTGGAGTAATATTATTAAAATTCCAGGACAAAATATACAGATAAGTGGAAGGATGGAATTTAACATCGTGTAATAGCTCAATGGATGAGGAAAATATCTTTAGTGTTACTGAATATTTAACCCTTTCAGTAACCTCATGCAAGGGACTGCTTCTGGTCCCATCATACTGTTCCTTTTGTTTTAAACCCTTTGTTATCATATTTCCGTTGAAATACACTGCCTTCATTTAAACCAATTTTGAAAAGAAAGCTTTCAGTAAAATAACTTTGTTGTTTGTAAGTGGGTGTTTGGAACATAAATTAGCAGGAAAATTTGATGGAAGGTTTTAATTTAGGTCAGTTTAAAACAGGAAGTTTACATCTTAGAATTAAGCGCAACCTCATGCAGAATGGTATCGAAGAAGTAAAAGTGTTTCAAGTTTAAAGTAAAACATTGCATCATGATTTTTTTTGTAAGAATTTTTAAAGATAAGTTCTAAATACACTGGTTCATGAAAATTTTGTTTTGCTCTGAGGCAAGGATGTGAATAGGTGTTTTTTGTTTTTTTACTAATTCTTAATTGCTCTATCACCTCTAGTTTTTCTTTTTTTGCTTTCACATATCCCATTTTAATTATACTGCATATAAATTCAAAATATAATGTGTTTATTTCATCTGTTATAAGGCATATTACGGAAAAGAACAGCATAGATACACAACTTTAATGGAACTAAATTACTTGGATAATACAATACACACAAATCATAGTAGAGCAGACAGTTAGAAGTGAGTTTTTTTGGGCGATCTTGTGTACTTTGCTTCTGGGATGTCATGCAAGAGCATCCAGCAAAGTCCCCATCATGCTGGGGTTCCATTTGCCATTCCAGTTGCTCTCCATCTTAGTAATATCTTGATGGAACCTTTCTCCATACTCATCATTCACTGCTCCAAGCTTCGGAAGGAAGAAGTTGTGTTGCGAGTGGAGAAAGTGAATTTTGAGTGACATTCAGCATCCCATATCCTCATAAGATTGTAACAACTTCTCAATACACTCTTTGTAATCTAGTACCTGTGTTATCACAGAAACCATAGCAGACTAACTTAAATGCTTCCCATTCTCTCAGTTCCTTTAAGGTAAGATTCACATCAAAGTCCTTATCCTGCAGCACCTCACCAATCTGAGGTCTGACGAAGATACCCTCCTTGAGCTTAGCAGAACTCAGAGCTGGGAACAGAATGCACAAGTGTTGGAAAACAGAGCCATTTTTGTCCATGGCCTTCATAAAGTTCTTCATTAAACCAAGTTTGATATGAAGAGGAGGATGAAACACTTTGTTCATGTCCACCAGAGGATTCTCTTGGACACTGTGTTCACCAGGCATGAAAGTGCTCCTAGATCCCCAGTCCTTCTGCTTGTAGTGCTTGTACACATACGATTGTCCCAGAGACAGACAAAGCAACAGTACTTTGTGAAGCCCGCTTGCATACCCATAAAGAGCTCAATGACCTTGAGGTCCCCACAGAGACTCCACTTGTACTGGTTGTACTTGACAGCTTCCAAAAGGAGCTCCATATTGTCATATGACAATAACATCCAATACACACTGTAAAGTGCTTGAGGTTAGGAAGGGAATCCAGCCTTATAAACCAAGCCAAAGCAGACATTGGAACATGATGCAGTCTTTGAGCCGATTGGAACCTGTCAAACTGTACAACCCATACCAGCATGGAATGTGGACATTAAGTGATGATGATGATATGGTTTGCTTTGCAGGAGATTTTGCTGTTATTTCTAGCAGGTTGAACAACCACAGAAAGGCTGTCTTGCTAGCTCACACTTCCAAGGGTTATAGTTTTAGTGACAACAGAGAATCATGAGCAAAATAAAAGTAGTTAAACTGGAGATGTATAGAGTAAGGCAACATTTCATCAAAAACAACAAACAGAAAAAGATTTGTTCTTTTGCTGTAAAATGTAGAAAACAAAATCATAAGCCCCTCCCCTCACTCCACCTCTACAAAACATTTCACTCCACAAACATGTGCTGTATTCGAGGAAAACTATTGTATTTCATCCACGAAGCATGAAACTTAAATTATTGGGTCTGGGAATTTCCTGATAACAAGCACAAGTTCACACAAGTTCACATTTTACAAACAACATTCACCTATTTTTAATCATGCTGCAACAACTGCATGTTAAGAAAATGCATGAAATTGAAGAAAAGCTATTTATTACAGGAGAGAAAGAAAAAAAAAAAAAAACAGGAAAAATATTTGCTAACAAAAGTTTTTAGTGTTTTACTTTTATTTTATATAGTTATTTACTGATTTATTTTAAAGAGTCTTAGTTGAATAAACTGACTCCAGCACTTATTATTTTTTTTTTTAAGCCTGATACTTCTATTGGTCTCTTTTGCTGAACTGCTAGGTTATACATATGTATATATTTATTCTTTTTCCACTTTTATTCTTTTACTTGTTTCAGTCATTTTGACTGCGGCCATGCTGGAGCACCGTCCTTAGTTGAGCAAATCGACCCCAGGACTTATTCTTTGTAAGCCTAGTACTTATTCTATCGGTCTCTTTTGCTGAACCTCTAAGTTACGGGGACTCAAATGCACCTGCATCAGTTGGCAAGCAATGTTGGGGAGGACAAACACAGACACTCAAACAGGAGCCTTCTCTACTCCTGGGGAATCTATTAAACTCATAGGTGGGACTCTGCATACCTATGTACATACATACATACATACATACATACATATATGTGGAAAATGTCCAAGTACAATAAGCACTAAAAATACGCAGACAACAGGCTCCCACAAATGCTCAGGTGGATCATTAGAAGTAGTAGATAGCTTCTGTTACCTAGGGACCAAGTTAGCAGTGGGGGAAGGCGTTTTGAAAGTGTAGTTGCTAGGATAAAAATGGGCTGAGCGAAGTTCAGAGAGCTTCAACTTTTGTTGGTAACTAAGAGCTCCCCACTCAGAGTGAAAGACAGATTGTATGATGTCTGTGTATGTACAGCTATGTTACATAGCAGTGGAATGTGGGCTTTGGCTACAGAGGACTTGCAAAGAACTGAAGCTAACATGCTCTGCTGGATCAGTAATGTCAGTGCGCATGCACAACAGAGTGTAAATGATTTAAAAGGAAAACTGTATAATAGGCATTAGATGTTGTGTATAAGAGAGAAGACTGTGCTGGTTTGGTTATGGGGTGCATATGGATAAGGACAGCTGAGTAAAGAAGTGCCACGCTCTAATTGTGGAGGGTACTTGTGGAAGAGGTAGACCCAGGAAGATGTGGGATGAAGTGGTGAGAAACGATCTTCAGATGCTAGGCTTCATTGAGGAAATGACAAGGGACAAGGAGATGTGGTGATTTCCCGTACATGATAAGACACATCAAGCTAAGTAAAATCGCTGTCTTTAAACATACAGGCTTGTCCTTTCAGGTGCTGGTGCCACTTAAAAAGCACCCACGCTGGTGCTGTGTTAACACACCATGCCAGTGCTGCATAAACGCACCCATGACAATGACACATAAAAAGTACCCAGCACACTCAGTTAAGTGGTAGGCATTAGGAGGAATATCCAGCCATAAAAACTATGTCACAACATACAGTTGGAATCCAGACAGCTCCCTGCTAGTCAGCTCCTTGTCAAACCGTCCAACCCATGCCAGCATGGAGAGTGGACGTTAAATGACGATGATGAGGATTATATATACATATATCATCATCATTTAATGCCTGTTGTCCATGCCGACATGGGTTGGATGGTTTGACCAGGGCTGGTAAGCTGGAAGGCTGCATCAGACTCCTGTCTGATTTGGCATGGTTTTTTTATGGCTGAGTACCCTTCCTAACACCAACCACTCTGCAAGTGTAATGAGTGCTTTTAGATGTCACCGGCACAGGTGCCATTTGCATCACACCAGTATCTGCCATGACTGTGATTTTGCTTGGCTTGATGGATTTTCTTCTCAAGCACAACATAATGCCAAAGGTTTTGATCATTGCCTCTGTGAGGCCCAATGCTTGAGAAAGGAACTTGGCCATTTTTCCTCCATGAAGCCCTGTGCTCAAAAGGAACTTGGCCACTTCACCTCCGTGAGGCCCAACATATATATATATATATATATATATATATATAT
>NC_068984.1:18812522-18816529 GCF_001194135.2 Octopus bimaculoides
ATACACTCTCGGAGTGGTTGGTGTTAGGAAGGGCATCCAGCTGTAGAAACTCTGCCAGATCAGATTGGAGGCTGATGCAGCCATCTGGCTCGCCAATCCTCAGTCAAATCATCCAACCCATGCCAGCATGGAAAGCGGATGTTAAACGATGAAGCTGATTATTATGATGATTGCATAGGTCTGTTTTGCCAAACCACTAAGTTATGAGGACATAAACGAACCAATACCAAAACACACACACACACACACACACACACACACACACACACACACACACAAACACACACATAAACACACACACAAACATACACACATACAATGGGCTTCTTTTTGTTTCCATCTACTAATCTATTTTGTCTACTCACAAGGCTTTGATTGACCTGAAGCTGAAGTAGATGACACTTGCCCAAGGTGCCATGCAGTAGGACTGAACCCAGAATCATGTGGTTAGTAAGTAAACTTCTTACCATATTGCTATGCCTAGATAACTTTTTTTTTTAATATTCTTTTATCTTATGCACAAAGTATGCTAAAATATTGTTATTTACCTTAAACTGCAAGTAAAAAAACAGGCAGGGGAATCACTAGCTTACAGCTTTATAGCTAAAACATTTCATTATTTTCCGATCATATCAGCTACTATGTGATCTCAGCTGTGTTTCAATAACATACAACATCTATATATTGATCATTCAAGGTTTTTCTTTCTGCGTGTACGTCTATATCTGTCATGAATATAGTTTGTAGTGCTTTCAGTTTGATTATATAGATGATTGTGGGGAGACCTAGAACAGAACCTTGAAGTACAGCCAACTAAATCAAACATTTAATTCTATTCTGGGTCATGCTTTTAGAGCTCTTACATGCATAACCTTATCTACTTTTGAAGATTTTATTTCTAGGTTACTGAATGTGGGTCAATGTCAAATGATTTTCAATTCATTAATCACCTGGCTGAATATATTCTTCTTTAGTTTACCAATCAGTTGATTGGATACATGGCAGATTGTCATCGTCAACTCAGCATATTGAATTGTTCTCAATAAGCTAGAATATATCTTTTTTTTTTTGTATTGTTTGCATCTTTCTGTTAAATGAATAAAACAAGTTGAATGTCTATTTAGACAGCAAGCTGTTTTAAGGTGAACAACCAATGTTACTACTAGGCAAGTAGTAGTAGCACATAAGACTATTTGTTGTATAGCACTTAATATAGTCTTTTAAAATAGATAGTAACTCTGCAAAGAAAGGGGTTTGGAAGTGCCACTACAAAAGAGGCTTGGAAGTGCCACTGTAGAGAACACATGAGAGAAAGAAAGTCTCCCAATTGAGGGACCAGCTATCCAAATCAACAGTAGCTTGGTAGATAAAGCAATTAAGTTCTACAATTAGGGGTGGAAGATAAGTACAGAGAATAAGGGGAGTAGCACATTGCAACTTAGCATATTTATAATGTTAAATCAAGATATAATTGAAGATACAGATGAAGGCTACAAGTACACTTAAAAATTTTAATAAGGGGATACTTGAAAATATAAGAGAAATATTAAGACTTTTCATAAATGTAGTGTATAGAATATCCTGGTAAAGTATTATATGATGGATGTATAAAGGAAATATCTATAATACAAATAGATACTTATAGTATGAAATTAAACTGATATTAAACTCATACCTGTCAAATACGGGTGGGTAAAGATAGGATAGAGTAAGAAATGAGAGCAAATGTCTAGGTTAAGTAAATTAGAGATATTAAATATATAAAGGAGTACATTCAGGTACAAGATTTAAGCGAATTTCCTATAATCACATAATGAGTATCATGTATAATTAAATTTTATGGTGAATTTTACAGAAAAAGTATAAATTGTCACACATTTCTAAGCTATAAAAACTATAAAAATATATAAAGGATATATAAAGGCATAAAATTATAAAAATAAAATATAAGAATCTATAAGATATAATGTGTAATTAAAAAATATATAATACTATGAACTATAAAAACCAAAAATATATATAAAAGGGTATATAAAGGCATAAAATATAAAAATATAAATTATAAACAAATTTTTAATACAGTTCTATATTTAAGAGATGAGGAATTATGTACATTATTTACATTTGACAGATATTTGTCCTCATCTTATTTGTTGTTAACACTACGTTTCAGCTGATATACCCTCCAGCCTTCATCAGGTGTCTTGGGGAAATTTCGAACCTGGGTTCTCATTCCTAAGGTATTTTTCGATGTTATTATTATTATTATTACTATTCAGGGCACTGCCTGGAATCGAACTCGGAATCTTGGGGTTAGTAGCCCGCACTTTTAACCACTACACCATATGCTCACGGGCATATGGCGTAGTGGTTAAGATAATAATAATAATAATAGTAATAATATTAATAATAATAACAATGATAATGATAATAACATCGAAAAATACCTTAGGAATGAGAACCCAGGTTCAAAATTTCCTCACGGCTGGAGGGTATATCAGCCAAAACGTAGTGTTAACAACAAACAAGATGAGGACAAATATCCGTCAATTGTAAGTAATGTAAAGCAATTAAGGATATGAAGATAGGGAAAACCCCTTAGGAATCACTACTGAGATGTTTAAAATATCTGATGGATATATGTGAAAGCTAGCATTAAAATTTGTTTCAAGAAGAAACAAAAACAGATTGTTGAGCATATCAATGCGGTTATTATTGTAGGCTTCTGCTGAAGGACTTATTTTATCTTGGCAAGGTCATTACCCGGCAGCATGGCAACAGGTTATGACTAGTAGATACAACTTAAGGTTCTCTTTCAGTCATGTACCCAGTGTTAGAAAATACTAGTGAGCACCCCTAAACCAAGAGTAGAGAGAGGGTGTTCATGCAGGGTTTACAATGAGTGATTGGTAGGCAGTCAATGCTTAGTAGGGAGTCTGAAGGTGTAGCGTATGAAGTTGAGGTGGGGACTGGTATTGGTGACTACACCAGCAACATTGGCAGCAACAACACCAATAACTCATCCACTAATGACAACAGCAGCAGCAATTACAATGGTGGTGGTAGGGCAATGGTGGCAGTTACATCAGCAGTGTAACATCAAGCAGGAATGGCAACTATGACAACAATACCAACAGCTACAACAGCACCAGCAATGCATCTGGTAGTGATAGCTACAGCAATATTGTTGGCAGCATCTGCAAAAACCAAGTTTGTATCCAGCAATAGTAGCAACAATTGCAGCAATGCCAACAGCTGCACCAGTAGCTGCAGCAACAGCAGCACCAGGAATGGACCTGGCAGTGACAGTAGCATTGGCAGTGACAACGACAGCAACAACAGCAACTGTAACTCCACTAGCACAAGAGCACAGACTTAGAAATATATCAGTTCTACAGGTGGCCTGCTCAAGCATCAACTCAGCAACCACAGGTCCCCATTTAGGATACCAGAGAGGCACAACATCACATGCTAGCTACATATGGTGTTTAAAAGAGGAATGTACACTATATATAATTAAATGGAGGCTTCTGAAACAATCGTGGCCATATCTCAATGTAAGCTTTGCCTTGCTGAAAGAGTAAGAATCCTGAAAAGTTCACTTGACCCAGGGAGCTTTTTAAACTCTAAAATAGAAATGTTTAGTCAGTGCCTTCATCAGAGGAAATTCATGTTGGAAACATGAAATTTCCCATCTATCAACTTTAGAAATGCTGCCAGGCTTGGACATATTCAGCAACCCCATCCTAGACATAACTGATACCAGTCTGAGGGGAGTAATGCCACCTCACTCAAGGCTTTGCCAGTACAATTTCATTCTGGAATTTTTTTGTTTCCAAAATTAACTAACCATGATGTTTTCCTCCCTTTAATTGTAGAGAGGTTATGTGCTTCCAGCCATTTGAGTCTACCAAGTTGCCTATTCAGCTCAGCCCATTATAAGTGTGAAACCAATGGTCACTCTCTAACCAGCCAATAACAAACAACTTTCTTAATATATATATATA
>NC_068984.1:18817289-18825433 GCF_001194135.2 Octopus bimaculoides
AAAAAAAAAACTTGGGTTGACTCATTCAACAAAAATTCTTCAGGGTAGTGCCCCAGCATGGCCACAGCCTAATGACTGAAACAGGTAAAAGGAAAAAAACTCTGTGTGTCTGTGTGTGTGTGTGTGTCCACTGGTTTGATTCTGCTATGATCAACATAGTTTTTGTAATGGAATATCAAATATTTTTTGTAATGTGCATATCAAATGTTATTTGATATGCACCTCATTTCCATTGTTAGCTCCCTTGCGTATTCAGAAGCCATCATCTTCATTTATTTCACATTTACAGATTCAAACAAAGCCATGCTCAATGTATTCCATCAAAACCTTGGCTTTGTGAATAATGTCAAGGTCATGTCAAACTGACACACACACATATATAAATATGTCTATTATATCTTTTACTGTTTCACTCTTGGTCTTTGTCTGTCTGTCTGTCTCTCTCTCTCTGTCTCTCTCTCTCTCTCATACACTTACACATAGTCATTCATTTCCTCACTATACCTATGATAATTATGTATATATTTGCATATCATCAAATGCAAGCATGACTAAATAGCTCAGTAAAAACTGATCACTAACAGTGTATAGTATTAGCATTGGCATCATCATCGTCGTCAGCAGCAGTAGCAACACTACTGGTAGTAGTAGTAGGAGGAGGAGGAAGAGGAGGAGAAGGATCAGCAGCAGCAGCAGCAGCAGCAGCAGTAGCAGTTGCAGTAGTAGTAGTAGTAGTAGATGATGTATGAAAGGCCCTCTGTTTAAAAGACAGCTGTAAGTGCAGTAAGTAAAATAAACAAAGCTGTGAAGTAACTAGGATATAATATTTTCATTGCTTGCTCTTCAATGCAGCCATTTAAAACTGTCTAGAAGGAAAAGAACAGCATGTTGACAAATAAATCATATTAATGTTTTTTTTCTCTTCTGTGCATGTGAATTTTTACATTTCTCACAGTTCCATCTAGTTACTGCTGCTTCTATTGTTGTGGATTTTGTTGTTGTTGTTGTAGCTGTTGTTGTTGTTGTTGTTGTTGTTGTTGTTCTTCTTCTTCTTCTTCTTCTTCTTCTTCTTCTTCTTCTTCTTCTTCTTCTTCTTCTTCTTCTTCTCGTTGTTGTTGTTGTTGCCTAGCACTAGGTCACATCTGACGGAAAATAAACTTATGGTCAATACTGGATTAAGTAAAAACGAAAAGGTAAAATTACCTTCCCAATTCATACAGACTCATAAGGGCTAGTTTCCCGGTTTCAGTGGCATATATATTCCCCACCTGGACGGGACGACTGCCCTTCACATTTTTGCCACCTTAGTGGACTGGAGCAATGTAAAATGAAGTGTTTTGCTCAAGAACACAATGTGTTGTTTGGTCCAGGAATCGAAACCACAATCTTAGAATCATAAGTCCAGATCCTAACCATGAAGCCATATGCCTCCACTGCTGGATTAAGGCTTAAACACAGTCCAACAATAGTGTGTGTCTCTTGGACCTTTCCATTGTCTGTTGACTAGGCATCAAGACATTATAAGTGTGGGATGTTAATTAATAACATCCACTCCTGGGCATTGTGGTCTTTGAGTTCAAGAACTGATATGGCCACACGAAACTCAGCTTGCGAAGACTTATTGGGGCAAGCGAATAGTGAAATCGGGATAGCACCTGTGCCCAGCGTTGCCTTCCTGGTACTTGTGCTCGTGACATGTGTAAGGATTTTCGAGCGAGATCGTTGCCAGTGCCCCTGGACTGGCTCCTGTGCGGGTGGCACATAAAATACACCATTTTGAGCGTGGCCGTTGCTAGTACCGCCTGACTGGCCTTCGTGCGGGTGATATGTAAAAGCACCCACTACACTCTCTGAGTGGTTGGTGTTAGGAAGGGCATCCAACTGTAGAAGCTCTGCCAGATCAGATTGGAGGCTGGTGTTGCCATCCGGTTTCACCAGTCCTCAGTCGAATCGTCTAACCCATGCTAGCATGGAAATCAGACGTTAAACGATGATAATGATGATGATGATGATAAGTGACCTACGAGGGGCTGCTGAAAAGTTCCTGGCTTTAAAGGTGTCGTGAAAGGTCTGGCTGGAGGACCAAACTTCCAGGTTCTTTTCCAGGCCTTAGAAAACTGAAGGGTTGCTGCAATAAGCGTGTGAATCTGAGAAGGGAATATATTGAGTAAAATCATAATCAACTGATCCTCCTGTATTTTCTCTTACTCAAAGCCAGGAACTTTTCAGCACTCATCATAGACCACAACATTCCCCCTCAATGGGATGCAAGTCCATCATAGGCTACTCATTTACAGCTGAGTAGGCAAGTGTTTTGTGCAAGAATACAATGTACTGCCTGTGGCTGTGTGGTAGGAAGTTTGCTTCCCAGCCACATGGTTCTGGGTTCAGTCACACTGTGTGACATCTTGGGCAATTGGTTAGTGCCTGTTATATTGAATGGAGTGATGACAAAGAAAGCAGGTTATTCGGTGTTAGTGATTATGAGAAAAAGGAGGTGGGAGTGGATGTGATGGTGATGAGGGCAGTAGGGTGAGGGTTGGTCTGAGAATATGGAATGTTGCAACCGGAGGATGTTGGGAGAGGTAATTGCAGACCGAAATGCTTCACACAAAAAAAATCATTATCATGTAAATAGAGACAGATACGCAGACACACAGACAAACAGACACACACACGTGCACACGCACATGTATGCAAATACTTACACTGATGGGGAAGTACATATGCTTGTGAAGAAGAGTTTACGAAGTAAAAGAAATCAATGAAAAAAGGTGTATGTGTGTGTTTGTGTTTGTGTGTGTATGTGTGTGAGTGAGATAAAATACAAAAAAATGAAAAAGAAAAGAAAAGAAAAGATAGAAGACGATTGAAACACCTGTGAGAGTGGGTTAATTGCAAAGACATACACAAATACACACAGGTATACATAAACATAAACAGAGAAATACATATACACACACTCACCTATATATAAAGAAAACGTACAGGTGGATATCTATCTACCTATCTATCTATCTATCTCTCTATCTATGTTAATATATGTATGTATGTATGTATGTATGTATATACACACACATACATTAACACTCATTCATACATACATACGTACATACATACATACATCGTGGCACTCAATCACTTATAATGGTGAAGGTTCCAGTTGATCCAATCAATGAAACAGCCTGCTTGAGAAATTAACGTGCAAGTGGCTGAGCACTCCACAGACATGTGTACCCTTAACGTAGTTCTTGGGGAGATTCAGCATAACAGAGTGTGACAAGGCTGGCCCTTTGAAATACAGGGACAACAGAAACAGGAAGAAAGAGTGAGAGAAAGTTGTGGTAAAAGAACACAGCAGGGTTTGCAACCACCCCCTGCCAGAGCCTCATGGAGCTTTAAGTGTTTTCGCTCAATAAACATGCACAACACCCAGTCTGGGAATTGAAACCATAATCCTATAACTGCGAGTCTGCTGCCCTAACCACTGGGCCATTGCACCTCCATACATACATACAATCATACATATATACATACATACATACCTATATGCACTCAAACAAGCACCTATTTCACTTATCTATACATAGAAAAGTAAGAAATAAAATCAAAAATTAAATATGTACATACGCATGCAAACACATCCACAAATACATCTGCTATTACAATATGTACTCATGTGAATATATGTGCGCATATATAAAAATATAGAACATTCATACATATTTACACACATACATGCACATATATGCTTTTATGCACACACACACATATAAACACATGAATATATAAGGTTGCTTCCCAACCACACGGTTCCAGGTTTAGTGCTACTGTATTGGTGCTAGGGAAAGTGTCTTCAACTATAGCTTTGAGCCAAACAAAGCCTTGCGAGTGGATTTGTGTCTGTGTTTGTCCCCCATCATTGACAACCGGTGCTGGTGTGTTTACATCCCTGTAGCAGTTCAACAAAGAGACCAATACAACAAGTACTAAGCATAAAAATAAGCCCTGGGGTCGAATTGATTGACAAAAACACTGCCAAGGCAGTGCTCCAGCATGGCCGTAGTCAAATGACTGAAACAAGTAAAAAAAAAAGTACAAGACTGAAAGAACATATGTATATATTCTTATGTGTACACACATGGGTGGATAAGTTTGTGAGATTGTGAAAGGAGGGTAACAGATGTTTATAGATAGGAATAGATGTGAACATAGTGAATAGTAAGCACAGGTGGTGACTAACTAATTGGTTTTCCACTTGTCTATATTGTGTCAAGTCACTCTTGGGTGCTACTGGTAACATGTAATCCAGTACAACCTGTTGCATGGTCGGATTGTCAGTGACTAAACTGGGAACCCCACCAAGCTTGCTTGGTGAGGAGGGTGTTTGTTAGACCCATCAAAGGGCACAGGAATTCATGAGCAGTCAACAGCCATCCAACAAATGATCCTGGACAAGATCTGGAACTGCATCCAATGACAATGGGCTTTGCCTTGAGGAAAATGGAGCTGCCTCTTAATTTGTCATTGCTCCCAGGTCTGCTCTGGTCCAGAGCGATAGCACTTGTTAGGACTAAGAGAAGGACAACTCTGAACAAAACCATTCAGGACAGGGAAGTCCTTTAGCTATAAACCGGCATATTCCCTAGATGATGATAACACCAATCTAAAATCTGTGTGACATCAACACATCAGCACTTCCCTAGACTCAGGGTCTGCGGCATAATGCTGCAGTGCTATATGGAGCCATTCATCTTGGTTTACTGGATAACTCCTCCATGCAGTGTCAAGTTAGTAGGTCACGGATTGTGCAACCATTTCTCCACTATAAACTTCTTAGTGCAATCGTTTCCTACATCATTTACGATTATGTTTCAAAGTCCTGTGGCATTGAGTGCCGAATGGCAGGGGCAGGCTTAGGCTGGCTGGAAGCCCTTAGTTCTGTGCTTGCACACAGGAAGTCTCAGCAAGATGGGCATTTGCTTCCCGGATGAACAGCCAAGACTCTCAGTCCTACTGAAACAACTGAGCAGTCTTGTTTAGGGATGCTCTGCTCACTCCAAGATGGGGATGGGCATAGGAAATGTGGCCTAAAAAACGCCTGCTCACACATCTGATCTGGATGGATAACCACGTCCATCGGAATGTCTTTCAAATGCGGTGGAAACATCAAAAGTAAAATTCGACCTCTGAATGTTGCAACCTGGAATGTTCGCACTTTACTGGATGACACCAACACCTCCCATCCCAATTGCTTCCCTGCCCTTGTTACAGCAGAACTCCAACGCTACAACATCAATGTTGCTGCCTTCAGTGAACTCGCTTCCTTGAGGAGGGGTCACTTATGGAGGTAGGTGAGGGATACACTTTCTTCTAGAAAGGTGACCTTGCTGGCTCCCGTCCCCACATGCATGGCATTGCTTTTGCTGTCAGATCAGCTTTGGTCCCATCACTAACTGAGTCACTAGTTAGCATCAGTGAATGGTTCATGACGATGCGCATCCCACTAATGCATGGCTGTTCGCCCACACTGCTTAGTGCTTATGCACCAACTCTCACATCAGCCAAAGAGGACAAACATGCCTTCTACATTTCCCTGCATGCTGCCCTGCAGCGTGTTCCATGTGAAGACAAACTCTTGCCTTTAAGCGACTTTAATGCAAAAATGGGATCAAACCATCACACTTGGCATGGTATTCTCGGTAGGAATGGCCAATTTGGTGTCAAGCAAGGATGCGTACTTTCCCCGGTCATCTTCAACTTCTACATGGCAGCCATAGCCTTCCACGCCAGGCATTCATTGAAGCTGAAAGATGCAATAACTATCAGATATCGGCTGGATGGCAGTATTTTCAATCTGAGGTGCCTGAAATTTGCAACAAGGGTGTCGTCTCAACACATCGAATTGCAATATGCAGATGATATGGCACTTGTCAGCCATAGCTCTGCTGGCCTTCAGAGGCTCTTGGACCACATGTCAAATGCATACAGCCATGCTGGTCTAGTCATCAATACCAAGAAGATAGAAATCCTCCAACAGCCTCATTCCCCTGACACCAACCCATGCCCCTTCCATATTGAAGATGTGACGATTGCTAATGTTAACCAATTCACGTACCTTGGCTCAGTCCTCAACAACACTCTCGATCTGACACATGATATTCAGTGCCGCATTCGTCTTGCCTCTTCTGCACTTGATTGGCTAAGTACTTGTGTCCTTCTCAACAAGAACAACATCAGAACAAGAGTGGCTATTCAGAATGCTGTTTGTGTCTCAATTGTTCTATATGACTGTGAGTTTTGGGTGCCCTACTGGTGTCATACCAAGATGCTTGAACGGTTTCATATCTCTCACCTTCAACAACTTCTTGGTTTACATTGGTGGAACAGGATCCCTCATGCTGAGATACGTGGCCAAACAAACAGCCAACAATTGGAGGTAACAATCACTAACTGCCAACTCAGATGGGCAGGGCATGTCATTCGAGTGCCTTCAAACCGATTGCCCCCACCTTGTTATATACCGCAAACTTGAAGATGGAAGATGCTCAGTCGGTGGCCAGTACAAGTGCTATAAAGATCACCTGAAGGCAGGTAAATGAATAATTTTCTTTTTAACCCTATGACATGCTTATGCTAATGTCTTGGCAATTTGTATATCTTTTAAACTTTTATTGGTTTCAGCAAGAGGCTGTGGCCATGCTAGGACACTTCCACATTGATTTATACCGTTTTCACTCAGATATTTCATTGCTGAATGAATGCCTCTTCTATTTAATTTCTCATATAATTTCAGTAACTTATAACAACCGGCTTCGACAATATGTCATTCTAGACACACGTGGAATTGTTTCCTGGAAACCAGATTGGATAGATTCTAAAGGTAATTCGAATTACAAAATTTCTCATTCCCACTTTTTCATATCTTTGACGATGGTGACGATAATGACAATGATGACAACAACAACAATGACAATGACAGCAATGTCGATGATGATGAGAACAATGATGACTACAATGATGATGAAGATGACTACGATGGCAACGATGATGCTTGTAGTGTTATTGTTGTAAATTAGGCCCCAAATCAGTTCTGACTGAACAAATCTATGATGAAATAAATTCTGGCCATGACCATCACATATTTCTGTGTGTTTACATGTATCTAAGACTACATTATTGTAATGTGTCATTCCAATTTTTTTTTTAAGATGGTAAAGTGTTATTTGAGAAAGACTTGACTACTATTTTTGCACACCAAGCAACCACCTAAAGGTTCCTTTACTGGCTTGAGCTTTCTTGACGTTATTGATGTTGTTGGTAGTAATGATGATGATAGTGATGATGGTGATGACAATGATGGTAATGATGATGATGATCCAGAGAAAAGAATGCCATTCTACATGACATAACATTTCCCTGATTACTTATAATGCAATATAAACAAAACTAAGACATATTTGATATTTAATATTTGCGTGTGTGTTATTCTAAGGTCGTGATAGATATGTCATTTGTTGTAGATGCGTTCAAAAGGAACTGTATTTTGTAATAAAGATAGTCTCTCTACCAATTCATTGGCTACATGTATCATCCCTAAATTGATAGAGGGGACCACAGAATGAACTTAATCCTCCAAACACATACCATCATAAAAAGCAAGAGACAGCCTAAATCTATGAAAATCACCTAACTCAAGCCTGAATACACTTAACAGCAACACTGAAGCCGTCAGTAAAAAAATGCAGAAGACCCAACTATGGAATATGCATCAATTTAATTGAGGGATCAGAGTTTTCCTTCAAACAGGGACAACGTTTCACGGTGAAAAGCAGCTTCACATGTGCTTTGGAGAACCTTATATATGCACTAACCTGCTCTGGGTATCAAGAGCAATACATAGACCAAACAGAAAACAGTCTACGTCAAAGGGTGGCTCTGCACAGATCCCAGATCAAAATTCCCCAAAACAGAAAAATAGCATTCAGCCAACACATCAACATTTGCGCCAATAACAAAAAACCAAGCTTCAGAATATTTTTCCCCTCTATCAATTCAGGGATGATACAACCTGTAGCCAATGAATTAGTAAAGAGACTCTCTTTATTACAAAATACAGACCCCTTTTGAATGCATCAGCAACA
>NC_068984.1:18826092-18828419 GCF_001194135.2 Octopus bimaculoides
TATAAAAGCACTTACTACACTCTTGGAGTGGCTGGTGTTAGGAAGGGCATCCAGCTGTAGGAACTTTGCCAGATCAGATTGAGCCTAGTGCAGCCTTCTGGCTCACCAGTCCTCAGTCAAACTGTCCAACCCATGCTAGCATGGAAAGCAGACATTAAACGACAATGATGATGATGATGATGATGATATATTTATAAAGTTCCTCAACTTGTAAAGTAGGTAAGATTTGATTAAAGGAAAAGCATCTGGACTGTTTTGTGGAATTTTGATCTGGGATCTGTGCAGAGCCATCCTTTGACGTAGACTGTTTTCTGTTTGGTCTACGTATTGCTCTTGATACCCAGAGCAGGTTAGTGCATATATAAGGTTCTCCGAAGCACATGTGAAGTTGCTTTTCACTGTGAAACGTTGTCCCTGTTTGAAGGAAAACTCTGATCCCTCAATTAAATTGATGCATATTCCAAATAAGTGACCATCCAACGAATGCTCCAGTATAGATATAAAGCAAATGAAATATTGAATGATATGCATGATCCTTTATATTGACAATGAAGATAAACATTGACAAGAAAACTGCATCAGGTGAGTCACTCCCTTCATCACTACCACTATTAGAGATGCAGTGAACCATTGATTGTTTCATCAGAAACCTATAATCAATAATACTATTATTCACAAGGTGTGACTTAAAATATATAAATAAACCATTAAACAACCATAACATAACCTTTACTTTCTTTTTCTCTTTTTTCTTTGTCAATTTAAAAGATGAATTTGAACTGTAATTACTTTCTTTTCCTTATTTTACTTTGTCAATTTAAAAGATGAATTTGAATTGTAATTAGAATTTTATTGTTGTTAAATTCTTTTAATCTTATAATAGTAAAACGAGTTCTGCTGTACCCAAAATATCAACATCGTGTCATCACTAAGCTGCAATATGTCAAGAAATATAACTGCTATTTCATTCTCGACAAAGAGTTTACTGTCAAGGTAAAAAGAGAATCAATGTTTCATTTCCACTCAGTATTGTTTTATTTTTGTTGTTGTCATTGTTGCCACTGTAGTAACCAATTCAATATATGTTTGTCGCCTTACTTTCCAGCTTCGCCTTACTGGCACTCGTGCCGGTGGCATGTGAACAAAACATTGGACTGATTCCTGTGCAGGTAGCACGTAAAAAGCACCCACTACACTCTCGGAGTGGTTGGCGTCAGGAAGGGCATCCAGCTGTAGAAACTCTGCCAGATCAGATTGGAGTCTGGTGTAGCCATCTGGTTCACCAGTCCCCTGTCAAATCGTCCAACCCATGCTAGCATGGAAAGCAGACGTTAAATGATGATGATGATGATGATGATGATGATGATGATGATGTCTTGATAAATTATATCACACCTTTTACACATTAATGGTAATATGAAATATAGAGGTAAAATTAAAGCCAGCTGTAATTGTTAAACTCAATCTGTACTATTTATGCCAAGTCTTAGAGGAAACATGGTACCAATGACCTATTTCAGAGCTTTTGGAATTCTGAGGGTGGAAAATACTTGGCAAACTTGGATGTTCGGATCACTTTATATCTATAATTAAATCATTTCATGATGGGATGGAGGCTTGGGTCAATGTTGGTGGTGGTATGGCGGGACCCATTCCTGTAGAGAATGGTATCAAGCAGGGTGACATCCTTGCCCCAACTCTCTTTTCTTTGTACTTTGCTGCTGCTTTTACTCATGCTTTTACTAAGGTTAGCTCTCTTGGAATATATGTCAGATATTGATCTTCTGGCTGCCTCTTTAATCTTCGCCAATTTTCTGCCAATTCAAAGGTTCTCCAGTCTACTATTTGTGACCTCCTTTATGCAGATGACTGTGACTTAGTCACTCATACAGTGGATGACATGCAAATACTCATGAATTGCATTTCTGCTTCTTGCAAGGCATTTGGACTTGGCATTAGCCTGGACAAGACTGTTGTAATGTTCCAGCCTGCACCAGCAAATCCATATGTGAAACCAGCTATCTTGGTTGAAGGAACAATTCTGAAGGTAGTAGACAAGTTTGTCTACCTGGGCAGCACACTCAGCCGTTCTTGCTCCCTGGATGAGAAAATATCTTTTAGGTTGCAGAGAGCAACTAATTCCTTCCGGTCTCTTCAGTCTTGTATCTGGTCCCAGCATGGCATAGGAAAGCAAACAAAAGTTGCTGTGTACCGTGCATGTGTACTGACATCGCTCCTCAACTCATGTAAGACATGGACTCTGTACAAACGTCAGGTAAGGGTCCTTGAATGCTTTCATCAGAGATGTCTCAGGCACATTCTCAATG
>NC_068984.1:18828872-18841722 GCF_001194135.2 Octopus bimaculoides
AAGCGAGCTGTGCGCTTTCGCGCAGCTCATATAGTTAATGGGATAAGCTTAATCTGCAATGTTTGCAGTCGTGTATGCTTGTGAAGAGCAGGGCTCATTAGCCACCAATGGAGCTGCAAATGCAAAATATAAGTTAGTCCTAGAGCGCACAATGTTCCTGAAGGTCGGCAATGGTCTTCCTCGGTCACTAGTGGACGGCCATCATGTATGTATGCATGTATGTATGTAATAATATATAGATAAGCTAATGGGATAATCGTTAATAATACAAGTTAAAACTACTGGAGTGTAACTGTTTCCTATCCACACACTCACACACACACATGCATTGCATTATGTTGATCTAATAAGAAAGGAATGCTCAATATATGCTGTAGAAGATATGGTTTTTTTTTTTTATTGAAGCAGGAACATGATTGTTTTGCAACATGAGTTTTAGCGGTATGAAACTCAAGCTGTGAGATAAATTCTCACTATCTTCAACAAAAAGCCACGTACATACATACATGCATACATACATACATACATACATACATACACCACTAAAACTCATGATGCAAAACAATCATGTTAGCTTCAGTTTGTGTTTCAATAAAAAAGAAACCCATATCTTCTACAGCATATATTGAGCATTCCTTTCTTATTAGTTCGACATAAAGCACGCACGCGCATGTGTGTGTGTGTGTGTGAATAGGAAACAGCTATACTCCAGTTTTAACTTGTATTAGCGGGGATTTTCCCATTAGCTTATCAGTTTTCTATATTTTATTAGGAACCATACAAATCTTAGATCTGCTAATATTTTAAGCTCTTTCTAATCCCATCTCCTTTATGAAATGTTATGAGTAAAATGATTGTTACGACTGAAATAATTATTATGCCTAAAATGATTGTTGTGATTGAAATGTCAAAAAACCCTGGCAGACATAGGAATGTAGTTGTATCTGTTTTTCCCATGTTATATATAAACACACCTGAAATTTTCATACTATTCACATCAGAATAGTCTCAAGAAACAGGAAAGTAGCAAACTGGCAGAAACATTAGCACACCGGATGAAATGCTTAGCAGAATTTCGTCTGTCTTTATGTTCTGAGTTCAAATTCCGCCGAAGTTGACTTTGCCTTTCATCCTTTTGGGGTCGATAAATTAAGAACCAGTTGTGTATTAGAGTCGATCTAATCGAATGGCTCCCTCCCCCAAAATGTTGGGCCTTGTGCTTAGAGTAGAAAAGAATAAACAGGAAGTAACTAGTTTTTTAATGGTGTCTGCTGTCATTTGTTGATACAGTTGCTGTTTAGTCCCTAAGTCAGCCTGACCCAGTAAATATATAATCAAAAGTATTCCAGCTGTGACCAGCCTACCTTTGTGTAGAGAATGGAGGATTATATTATCCAAAGATATGTTCTAAGATGGTATAGTGTAATTTTAGGGAGATTTAGCTGCTATTTCTAATGTTTGTTTGTTGTTGAGGTTTGCTATCTATGTGTGAAGTTTTTCTGCTAAATGTTGACTAGTTCACTTCCTGTTTTTCTGTTGTTTTGTTTTTCTGTGTGGAAAGGTAAGAGAGATATACTATATAAATAGCAATGTATTCCACAAATGTTTTGTTTTTTCAGTAATAGCTTTGACATTGTAACAAATCCAAAAACCTTTGATATCCAGCTTTATTCAACTCACAACATAACAGAATCAACAAACAAATGACATATCTGAAACAACAAAAAGAAATCTTACATTGATAAAATAAAATGTTGTACAAAATAATAGCATAAAATCTAACAATAGCTAAGAAACAATATTCTCCTCTGCTAAAGTAAACTGAAGTTTGTTGTTTTTCCATCATATAGTAAAACGTACAATGTCAACTGAAAACTCGCACAAATTATGAATCTCTCTTATATTATAGATTAGTGAATCATCCATGTCATATTGTTCATGCTTCTGTCACTGATATGTTGAACAATGCAGAGGCAAATAATCTAGTTTAGATTTCTGTTGCTCCTAAGTAGAACTGTAAAGGAATGAATCCTTCATAATACCGGTTTAAAATTTTGGCACAAGGCCAGCAATTTTGGGTGAGGGGACTAGTCGATTACAACAACCTCCAGTATGCAACTGGTACTTATTCTATCAAGCTTGAAAGGATGAAAGGCAAAGTTGACCTCAGCGGAATTTGGACTCAGAATGTAAAAATGGATGAGATGCTACTGAGCATTTTGCCCAGTACAGTAATGATTTGGCCAGCTAACCCCTTTATGAATCCTTCATAATATTAGTTTCAAATTTTGGCACAAGGCCAGCAAGAGGAGGGAATAGTTAATTACATTGACATGAGTCATCATCTGGTATTTATTTTATCAACCTCAAAAGGATGAAAGGCAAAGTCAACTTCAGTGGGATTTGAACTTACAATGTAAAGAGCTGACAAAATGCCATTAAGCATTTTGACTGCCATGGTAATGATTCAGCCAGCTTACCGCCTTATGAATCCCTCATAATATTATCTTATCTGAAGAGGTTTTTCTCAGCAAATGTGATATCTCTTGCACTACACAGACATGCATACCTTTCACATACTTCTCAGGGAGATTCAGCTTGACACAGAATGTGAGAAGGCTGGCAATTTTGAATTATGGGTACAAGAAAGTGTATAGAGCATGAATAAGAAGGAGAGAGGAGAATCAAAGATGGCTGGATGAGTAGGTATGGGTGAAGGCAGAAGATGCATAGGGACAAAAGTCAGGCATACGTGGAGATGGATATAGTGAGTTAAAAGGGACAACGATAGCAGAGATGAGAGGATGTTCAGGTGAAATGGGCATTCAGTGGACGTGTAGTGGTAAGGAATCATGTTGGGCGAGTGAGATGGGTGGCAAGGGGAATGATTCCAAGAAGTAGGGTGTGGTAGCACAAAAAATGGGGAAGGAGTGTGTGCAGTTCAGCTCTCTTATAATTATAGCAGCTGAGCAATAGTCATAATCAGAGGGATGAGTGTTATGAAAATGAGGAGCAGGGAAGGTTCCACGGGTACAGACTGGATGTAGGGGAAGAGACACACATACATACATACATACATACATACATACATACATATGTATATGTGTGTGTATATGTGTGTGTATATATGTGTGTGTATATATGTGTGTGTATGTGTGTGTGTGTGTATGTGTGTGTGTATGTATGTGTGGAAAGAGAGATGGAGAGAAAGAGAAAGGGTGAGACAGACAGGAAGGAAGAAAGAGAGGTATATTTTAATCACTGTATTTACTTTTCCAGCAAGTTTAAAATTATGTCTAAAACACACACACACATACTCTTTGTTAGGATTCTTTTTTCCTTCTCTGGTACCTGAGGCTTCCTGCTGACAGCGATTAACATCTTTCAGCCTAAATTCAAAACACAAATGACATTCTATATTAACACTGATGTGAGTGTTGTCAGCTTTAATGGTGGAGAATCATTCTTTATTATAAAATCAGGAGATAGCTTAGTGTTCAATTTCAAGAATTTTTAATCAATCTCTTTATAAGAATTTCAACCTTGTCATGCTTCTTCCATATAGGTTTGTGTAACATCTATATTAACTGTGTATTAGAGTCTCAAAGAAGAATTATATTTCAACAAGTTTCAAAGAGAAAATTTATCAGTTGTTGTGTTCTGTATATCAAGGTTAAAGCTGTCTGTAGTTGTCTGTGGGAATTAGATTCAGGTGAATAATGGTTTGAAGTGGATAAAATCATGAAGATTATTTTTTTGTTGTTAGCAAACCAGAACATTCAATAACCTTTGTTGGTTATTCATGATTAAATGAATGCATGCACATAGACAAAGACATGCACACATGCACCCACACACATGCACCTACATACACATGTACAGATAAACATTGAAGCATACACAGACATATACACATACACACATACACATGTGCTCATACATGCATACTCACACACAAATATACACCTGCATGCACATATATTCATCCAAGTATATGTGTATGTGTGTGTATATATATATATATATATATATATATATATATATAAACACACATATATATATGTATTGAATTTATTTACCGATACTGTTGTACATAGGTAAATGTGTTTGAAAGTTGTGGTTTCTTTGGCATGTTTGTTCCCAAACAACACTTATTTTAGTGCTGTTGACACTGCTGAATTGAATGGTACTGCCCAGGTATCAAAACCATAATGATATCTGTGGGGCAGCTGATGATGGAGGTATGTTGAATTGTTGGTATGGCTGCTTTTGTATATGTGGAATAGTATTATAACACATCCTATTGATTGTATGTATATGTACCATATTTTTCAGGTTCTCAATAAGGATTTTGAAGAGGTTTACATAATGAATTCTGGAACAATTGGAGCCTCTTTTATGGTATTCAACTCTGTTACAGATGAACTATTTACTGGGGGGATTGGTGGAACTAAGGTAAGGCCATGTGTTTCACTTTATCACAATTTAATACACAATCCCTCCCCTCATAATTACACATCCAATCATTTAGTTATTGAAGCTGCTTGATTTTATATGTTAAGATATATGGGCACAAGTGTGGCTGTGTGGTAAGATGTTTACTTTCAAACCTCATGGTTTTGAGTTCAGTCTCATTGTTTGGCACCTTGGATAAGTGTTTTCTGATATAGATCTGGGTCAACCAAAATATTGTGAATGGATTTGGTAGATGCAAACTGAAAGAAAGCCATCATATGTATGTATGTATGTATGTATGTATGGTAAGGGTCTTCCTATGACACTGACATGCAGTGTCTGTGCAAGACCGTGCCTCAGTAAAGCTGGGCTTATGAGTCATCTTCGTAGTCATAAAGCAAAACTGATGATTGACTACCAGGCCGCTGGTGATGATGCTACACACCATACTAATCATGTCTGTCGAGCATGTGGAAGGGAGTGTGATTCACCAGGAAGACTTAAATGACACACAAAGGTACATGGAACCCAATTACAACAACAGCCAGCTATTGCCAGTAAAGGTTTTGGGTGCCAATTCTGTGCAAGACATTGTAGATCTTTGGCAGGGCTAAAAAGTCACATTCGATCACAGCACCGTTAAGTTAAGCTTCGTGCAATGGCCATACTCGATAACGAGGGGGCAGCCATCATGTATGTATGTATCTATGTATGTATGTGAGTGTGTGCGTGTGTGTGGTGTTAGGAAGGGCATCTAACTGTAGTAACCATGCCACAATAGACAATTGAAGTCTGGACAGCTCCCTGCTAGTAAGCTCCATGCCAAACTGTCCAAACCATGCCAGCATGGAAAGCAGGCATTAAACGATGATGATGATGATGATAATGATGATAATCATGCATATATATGTATATATGTATGTATGTGTGTATATATATTAATATATATGTATGTATGTTACGGTCTCCTCGCCTTGACATTCTGTGGTAGTTGTAAGCGAGTGTCACCATCATGCAAGTGGTGTCCTTTATTTCCAATCTTCCATAGAAACATGTCTGGTCATGGGTGAGAAACTATTACCTTATTTGGAAAACAGGAAGGGCATACAGCTGTGGAAAATCCTTCAACAAATTCTGTCTGACCCATATGGGTATAGGAAAGTGGACACTGAAATGATGATAGTGATGTTGATGACGACGACGACGACGATGACGACGACGATGACGATGATGATGATGATGATGATGATGATGATGATAATGATGATGATGATAATGGTGTTGGTTTTTGTAATTATGATGATGATGTCAATGATAATCTTGTTGATGCTGATTAATGTCAGGTAAGCCCTGACTGAGCAGACCTGTGATATAACACGTTCCAGTCATTGCTATTCCGTCTTTTTTTAGGATATGTATCTAATGTGTCCTTTTTTTTATTTAAGAGGAAAGGGCATGTTTTGATGGGGATCTGGCTGCTATTTCTAGCAAAACATGCAACTATAAACAGGTGCCCTTGTTGGCTCATTGATGATGATGGTGGTGGTGGTGGTGAAACGAGTGAAGAGAAAGAGAAGAAAGATGAAGAGGAGGACAATACAAATGCTTGTAGCAGCAGCAGCAGCAGCAGCAGCAGTAGTAGTAGTAGTAGCAGTAGTAGTAGAGTGGTGGCGGCAGCAGCAGCAGCAGCAGTAGTAGTAGTAGTAATAGTGGTATGGGTGGTGGTGGTGGTAGTAGTAGTAGTAGAGGAAGCCAATGTAGACAGATTAGTACAGTAAGGTAAAAATGAAAAGAAAAACTTTTTTTCTCTCTACAAGGAAACAATTAAAACGAACTAGAAGCTAATTATACTAATGAAAACTTATAAATTTAATAAAATGTTTTATATGTGAACAAAAAATAAAAGAAACAAATATGAAATAAAAAAATCAAAGTTGAGCTGTAATAGTTTCTAAAGGACAAAATAGAGAGAAAACCTTTTCCGTGTATCTTGCAAGACTGGTCAGAGCAGATGAGATGGTATAAAAGCCAGCAATGACTCAGAACCTCTGGAGTAAAGCCAGAAATAAAAGATCTAATTTTACGCATACATCATCAATGCCCAGATACAAAAACTGCCAAAATATATATTTTATCCGGACAAGCTACTGTTCAGAGAGGTTGGTGAAAAAGCCAAACTTGTTATCTTCAGTCAGTTTTCATGCCTATCTTTACCTATGCTCATGATAGATGATTAATGGCTGAAAGAGTATTATTGCAAATACAAGCAGCCAAAATAGATTTCCTCAGAAAGATCTCTGGAATAATGTTACTTGACAGGGTGTGTGATTCAGAAGTCAGAGAATCTCTTTGGATGAAGCTGCTACTTATCTACACCAATAGGTCCAGTATTATGGACATCTGATTAGAATGTCAAAGGAAAGGATCATACGATAGATTTTTCAAGCGTAGCCAATTGACAGGTAGACCAAGGATTAGACCTGGGGGTAGACCAAGAATGAGTTGGTTGTACAATATGTGTAATCTCAGTTTGTCATGCTTGGGAATCCAACAGGAAAGTGTAATGACAATTTCTTCTGATAAGACCCTGTGGGGTAAGTGCCTAAAGAACCTATTCTTATGATCCTTCCAGGAATAGTGGTGAAGAAAATGGATGGATGGAATTCTTTGGGTAACTGAAGAATAAGTGTGCATCCTCTCTGATGAAAAGACAACTATCCCTTAAACAAATTTTTAAGAAGATTACCAGTAATTTGTCTGTTTATTTAAGAGAAAAATAGGATGTTTTCACATCATCAACAATCTTCACCACTAAAGCTTTAAATAAATAACAGTAAATTTATCTATCTTATACAGCCTTCAAGATTTCCCACCTCCTAATCTATAGTTAATCCTTCTGATTCTTTGTCAAAATAACTCCATCAAACTTTATAGAGCCCTCTTTTCCTCCACCTCTCAATAACAATGGTTCCATTGGCAGTATTTCCATTGAGAAAGCATCCTCTTTCATTATATTTTTCATCCAGCCCCTCACCCATATACTTCGAAAATCTTTTCCAAATATATCGTTTTCTATTCCACCAGGCTCTTTATCTTGCATGCACACACACACACACACACACACACATGCACACACACACACACACACACACACACACACACACACACACTACATGTAAAATATGCCTGGTTTCTTCTAACCAAAATCATTATCCCTGACAATATCCCTTCCATTATACTCAAACAGTGCAGACTTGTTCTTTTACTCACTAAACTCTTCAATCTCCTCTGTATTTTAGAAACACACTATTGTCTGATTCACTTCTAAGAAAGGAAGCTCCTCTAACACAACCAAATAGTGTCCTATTGTTCTGTTTTCTCTCCTAATTCTTTTCTATAAAAGAGCATAGGTTTGAAACATCAAAGATGTCTTACATTTTTCCTCAGTGTCAAACTAAATACATCTTGTATGTTGTTTCCTTATCTGTCTCTCTATCTTTTGTTTTTTGTTATTTGTATAATTTTGAACCGTGTGTGTGTGTGTGTGTGTTCTTGCTTTGACATCATGTGATAACTGTAAATGGGTGTTACCATCATAAAAGTAGTGTCCCTTATTGCCAATCTTCTACAAAATTATGTCCAGCCACAAGGAAAGTATCACCTTGCTTGGAAACAGGTGAGGGTTGGTGACAGGAAGGGCATCTGGCTATCGAAAAATGTCTACTTCAAGAATTCCATCTGAACCATGCAAGCATTGAAAAGTGGATGTTAAAACAACAACAACACAGTTCTATATTTAAGAGATGAGGAATTATGTACATTATTTACATTTGACGGATATTTATCCTCATGTTGTTTGTTGTTAACACAACGTTTCGGCTGATATACGCTCCAGCTTTCATCGGGTGTCTTGGGGAAATTTCGAACCTGGGTTCTCATTCCTAAGGTATTTTTCGATGTTGTTGTTGTTGTTGTTATTATTATTATTATTATTCAGATCACTGCCTGGAATCAAACTCAGAATCTCGGGGTCAGTAGCCTAAGATTCCGAGGTATTTTTAAAGGTATTTTTAAAATATGCTGGCCACTGATAAATTTTAAAAAAAATTTTATCCTATATTAGATATATATATATATATACACACACACACAGATAGATAGTTATATCCTCTTTCTCTCTCTACTTCATAGGTTTGGCAGTATCAAAGAGTCTCTTCACAAATGTTTAAAGAAATAAAACCACTATCCGACTATGAATTGAAATTAAAGTAATTATGCACTTTATTGAATAAAATCTACGCTCACTTCCACAACACGCTCGCAAACGCATAACTTTTATACACGTAAACACATGTACACATACACCCCCACCCAGTACACACATATTTGCAATGTTGTTTAACATTTCAGAGTATATGTTTCGACATTGATGTAACATTAACTAATACAAACACAAAACAAAATATTGAGTAAACGTATATACAGGGTGTCCACAAGGTCTGGGTACATGGAGTAAATAAAATCATAACATAAACAATTAAATATAAGAAATAATAATTTCTTAAAGTATGTGTTAATTCCCATGTACCCAGACTTTGTGGACACCCTGTACTCTCGTTTACTTGTTTCAGTCATTTGACTGTAGCCATGCTGGAGCAACACCTTTAGTCGAGCAAATCGCCTCCAGGACTTATTCTTTGTAAGCCTAGTATTTATTCTATCGGTCTTTTAGCGAACCGCTAAGTTACAGAGACGTAAACACACCGGCATCAGTTGTCAAGCGACGTTGGAGGGACAAACACAGACACACAAACATACACACACATATATATATATACATATACATATATATGACGGGCTTCTTTCAGTTTCTGCCTACCAAATCCACTCATGAGGCTTTGGTCGGCCCGAGGCTATAGTAGAAAACACTTGCCCAAGGTGCCACGCAGTGGGACTGAACCTGGAACCATGTCATTGGTAAGCAAGCTACTTACCACACAACCACTCCTGTGCCTGTAGTTTATATTTTATATTATAAAAAGTAATAGCTTATTTATAAGCTTTACCACACAGCCCCTCTGATACCTTGTGTTTGTGTGTGTTGTGTATTTTTTATCTTTTACTTGTTTCAGTCATTAGACTCTGGCCATGCTGGGGCCACTGCCTTGAAGAATTTTTTAGTCAAATGACCCAGTACTTGTTTTTTGTTTTAAGCCTGATACCTATGCTGTTGGTTTCTTATGTTGAACCTTTGAGTTACAGGGATGTAGACACACCAACACCAGTTGTCAAGTGGTGGTGGGGGTGGGACACAAACACAGACACACACACACACACACACATATGATGGGCTTCTTTCAGTTTCCATCTACCAAATCCTCTCACAAGGCTTTGGCCAGCCTGAAGATATAATAGAAGACACTTTCCCAAGATGCCATACAGTGGGACTGAACCCAGAATCATGTGGTTGGGAAGCAAACTGCTCACCACACAGCCACACCTGCACCTAATATATATGTACATTACATTCAGACAGTCTCTTGTAGAGTAAAAGAAGACAGATCTGATGGAATTTCTTGCTGAAAAATCTGCAGAACTGGTTTGTTAATAGTGATTTAAATGTTTTTGCTGTGCATTAGCTCACTCTTTCCATCAGATCAACATTGCCTGAATAGGTGGATGGTGTGTCACATGTCAGATGTCAAAGTGATCGCAGAGCAACATGAAATGAAGTGTTTTGCTCAAGGACAATGCACCATCCAGTTTAGGAATTGAACCCATGATCTCATGATTGTGAGTGCAAAGCACTAGGTCATGTGCCCTCACATATACTTACTTTTATACATACTGACTACACATACATAGTGGAGGCGCAATGGCCCAGTGGTTAGGGCAGCGGACTTGCGATCAGAGGATCGCGGTTTCGATTCCCAGACCGGGCGTTGTGAGTGTTTATTGAGCGAAAACACCTAAAGCTCCACGAGGCTCCGGTAGGGGATGGTGGCGAACCCTGCTGTACTCGTTCACCACAACTTTCTGTCACTCTATCTTCCTGTTTCTATTGTACCTGTATTTCACAGGGCCAGCCTTGTCACACTGTGTCATGCTGAATATCCCCAAGAACTGCGTTAAGGGTACACGTGTCTGTGGAGTGCTCAGCCACTTGCACGTTAATTTCACGAGCAGGCTGTTCCGTTGATCAGATCAACTGGGACCCTCGACGTCGTAAGCGACGGAGTGCCAACAACAACAACAACAACAACAACAACAACACCAACAACAACACCAACAACACCAACAACAACAACAACAACAACAACAACAACAACAACAACATACTGACTACACATAGACATGTATGCAAGCATTCCTATAGAAGTGTGTTGTTTTTTCCCAATCCTCCACAAAAGCATATCTAGCCATGGTGAAATATGACCTTGCTTGGAAACAGGTGAAGATTGATGAAAAGAAGAACAGCCAACTGTAAAAAAAATAATCTACCTCAACAAATTCAGTTAAAAGTGAAAAAATAAAATGGTAAGAAATGAGATGCAGTCTCAAGACAAATGCTGCAGTTGTGTGTCTTTCTATGGTATATCCAGAATGCTGTTTTAAACTAGTACTGCTTCCATCTCTAATAATGAAATCTCTGTTTTACCATATAAAGAATATATGTGTACTATTACTTCTTCAGAGTTTCTTCTTCATTATTTTGTAATATCTTATGTTATCAAGCATCAAGGTCTTTCATTGTAAATCTATGAGATGCTTCCTGATACACCGTTTTACAAAATGATTATAAAACAAGAGAATATAATAACTTATGTATGCTTCATTTTGAATGGTTAATTTAATTCTACCATAATACTATTGCTTTAGTTTTAATACACAGTTTCAGATCAAATCTCTTGTGTAAATATCATGCATTTTATTTGTAACTATTTTATTTAAAGTTTCAGTTTCTGACCAGCTGTTGTATATTTCGGTTTCTAAAAAACTCAATATTCTGATGTTTTCTGATAAGCTTCTCTGCATCATCTATCTGATAGTCAACAACCAGCTCACAATATCATTTGAGAATTGTTCTATTGTAAAACATTACATTTCCTGTGTTTTAACAAAACTGCAGCTGATACATATTCTCAATAATATTATTGATTCATATAAAATAATAATCTTCTTGGGAGTTCAGGTTTTCTGGTATTTTTCCCAAAGTTTTCTTTGTCTCCAGTGTAAAGATCACGTACAGGATTATGTGAAAATTTCTCTATTGCAATCCTTTGACACTTGTGGAGTGTAGTTGTACAGTGATTTAAATTATTACAATCACAACAATGGAAGACACATATTGGTTTCATATTTTGGTACAAGGCCAGCAAGTTCAGGAGGTAGGTAAGTCGATTACATCGACCCAGTACTCAACTGGTACTTATTTTATCAATCTCAAAAAGATGAAAGGCAATGTCAACCTCAGCAGAATTTGAACTCAGAATGTAAAGACAGATGAAATGCTGCTGAACATTTTGTGCTCCGTGCTAACGTTTCTGCCATTTAAAAACACACAGACAGTTAACTTTACTTAAACATTTATTATTTGGGATCAAAATTTTTGTCATACCGGTTGTGACTTGGTTACTGCCTCAGTTTCTCAACACACAAGTCTCAGATCGAATCTCTTTACCTGGTGTGTCATGGAATGCAGTTACAATTAGAAACAACATTTAGTTATTGTCTCAGCATGGGCTCTGATAAAATGTTAAAATGATGCAAATAGATAATCAGAAAACGTGTTTTAAAACATTGGATGAAATAATTGCATTATACATTGTAAATAGTAATGAAATTTCAGAAGAGATGTATTTCATTGTCTAAGAAAATATTAGGTCAGTGAATTTAGTTGCAATATTTGTGTATCACTAAATCAGTCCTCATGGAGCAAACCTATGATCATAATCTTCAAGATTAAAATTATTTTAACTACTATCCGACATCTCTGAAGTCCAATATCCTCAGATTTGAATTCAACGTTTATCCTATGCAATCTTTGACCCTTCATAACAAGTATATCATGAAGACCGGTACAAAATTTTATTTTCTAAAATTGTATTTTGTTTTTGTATTTCCAGAAAAACTTTGCCAAATGTTGGAGGAAGTTGGGTCCAAAGGATTGAAGTTAATACTACCACACATCATCTCTACTGCTGCTCTGAAATGGATGTACATGTGTACAATATGAGGGGAAATCTTCTGTATCGAATAGAACGGTGAGTGTATATTGTTATATCATTCATCATCATTATCATCATCGTTTAACGTCCGCCTTCCATGCTAGCATGGGTTGGACAATTTGACTGAGGACTGGCAAACCAGATGGCTGCACCAGGCTCCAATCTGA
>NC_068984.1:18841732-18865439 GCF_001194135.2 Octopus bimaculoides
TGGCAAACCAGATGGCTGCACCAGGCTCCAATCTGATGTGGCAGAGTTTCTACAGCTGGATACCCTTCCTAACGCCAACCACTCTGAGAGTGTAGTGAGTGCTTTTACAGTTCACCAGCATGAGGGCCAATCAGGCGGTACTAGCAACGGCCATGCTCAAAATGGTGTTTTTATGTGCCACCTGCACAGGAACCAGTCCAGCAGCACTGGCAGCGACCTCGCTCAAATGTTTTTTTATGTGCCACCAGCGACGCTGGTAATGATCACGCTCAAGTGGTGCTATTTACGTGCTCTGGCAATGATCACGCTCAGACGGTGCTGTTAGTGGACAGTGATTTATAGAAATATTTTGTATAAACATACAAATACAGGCATGGCCATGTGGTTAAGAAGTTCACTGTGCAACCATGTGATTTTAAGAATTCAGTTCCACTGTGCAGTACTTTGGTCAAGCCTCTTCTACTACAGTTCTGGGTCAACCAATACCTTGTGAGTAAATCTATCGAGGGACATTGACCATGTATCCACCAGTGTTAACCACTTACTGCATATCTCTCTCTACTTCTGCCATTTACCTCTCACATCCTTACTTACCCATCCATTTCATTTCTCTTTTATTCACCTTCCCGTAACTTCTCTTCCAACTTGGGTACATAATACTTAAAGCTCCAAGAAGCATCTGACCACAATTACAAAATTTTATTTATCTCAAAGCAAGTCTTCTTTGGTTGTCAGTCTATGGTTGTCAGTCTGTGTGTCTATGGAAGAATTATAATGTTGTAAAAGTGGTAGAAATGAGTATAGATAAAGAAATTCAGCTTAAAATTTTACCTTGAGCTAGAAGTCGTGAAAGAACAATCAAACAGAGAAGTAAGTTAGTTTTGATAATAACATCTTAAATTTTATTGGTCAGCAGGTATGGGATTTGAGTGGGGAACATTATGGCTTAATGAGAGAGCTTCTATCTAATTGTTCAATTTGCTAGAAATAGCCTGAACAGTTTATCTCAAACCATACCTTACTGTTTCAAAAGAAGGATATTGTGAATAATAAAATCTGGGAATGCTATGTCTGAAAAAATGGGATGGTCTTGATTGGAATGTATACGATTATAGATACACAAGTATTACAACTAAATTCACAGTTCTGATAGTTTCCTATACAATGAAACCACATCTCCTCTGAAATTTCATAACTATTTACAATGTGCAATGCAATTATTCCATCTCATATTCTAAAAAAATGTTTTCTGATTGTCTATTCACATTGTTTTAACATTCCATCAGAGCCCATGCTGAGGCAATAACTGGATGTTGTTTCTCGTCACAAGCCAAGGTCATTATAACTGCATCCCATGACACAACAGGTAGAGTTCATTGATATTTATTTTTTTGTTT
Source organism: Octopus bimaculoides (assembly GCF_001194135.2). Classification (NCBI taxonomy): domain Eukaryota; kingdom Metazoa; phylum Mollusca; class Cephalopoda; order Octopoda; family Octopodidae; genus Octopus; species Octopus bimaculoides. The sequence goes on from NC_068984.1 coordinate 18,843,130, forward strand.
TTCATTCCAGCAATATTTTCTTTGATCGTGTGATGAAAACATATTTGTTATTTCTGTCCTTCAGTTAATTTTGTTTTATTTGTCACTGAAAGTATATCAAAGCAAAACCAGATTGAATGAACTTCCAGAAATTTGGATCACGATAATCTATATCATAGATAATAATCTTCAGTTGTTACCTACCCTTCCCTGTCTTCTCTGCCAATCATCACTCAATATTTGTTCTTCATCAGTTATATGCAATAGAAGCAGTATTAAATTAAAGAAGTCTTCAATATGTCATACTTAATGCAAATATATTGTGAAAGGCAAATTCACTGCAATATTCATCCAGAGACAATATTTCTTATGGGCATGCTGAGTTTAGAACACAATATATACTGGAAGCAGATGAAAATTGTCCCATTGGTTAGAAAGAATGCCAGATGAATTTTCCCTCAATGGGCTTTGTCAGTAGTGAAGAGGTTGAGAGGAAAGGAGATAGGTGTGGTAAGAGACAGGAGAGAGTAGGTAGTAGAGTGTAAAGGTAAATACCCACTTTGGTCATGAATGACCATGGGATTGAACCTAGAAAGTTACCCTCTGAGGCACAACAAGTCTGGGCAAGGTTATTTATGGAAGACCAGCAGTCACCCATGCATACCACTCTCCCCTCTCCATACCACCGATGTTATCCAAGGGAAAGGTAAAGACCAATACAGTTTGGTACCAGTGACATCACAACACATTTCTATAGAAGAATGAACTGGAGCAATGTGAAATAAAGTGTCTTGCTCAAGAACACAACACACAGCCTGATCTAGGAATTGAACTCACTACCTAATGATTGTGAACTTGATGCTCTAACCACTGAGTAATTAGTGTGCAACAACAACAGCAACAATAACAATAATAATAACAATAATAAGAAGAAGAACAATAATGATAATAATAAAGGCTGTAACAATATTGAAAATGACATGCTAATATTTTACATTTTGCTTATGAATTATTTTCAACCAGTGAAAGTCTGGAGCTCAATTGGTGGATTGCTACATGTTTTCCATGAACACACAAGATCTGTATCCAATCTTCAGCTCCACCCGGAAAACTCTCTTATGTTCATAACAAGCTCTCATGATGGAACCATAAGAATTTGGTCTCTAGAGACAATGGATTGTCTTTATTGGTAGGTCAGTTTAAAATCCATCCATCCATTAATCCATTCATCATGAAGTGTCATCAGAGATTGTGTGGATTAAAATCAGTCCTGCTTGAGCAAGGCTAACTTGTATCTACACATCACCTTCCTTCCTTAGTTTTACCTCTTTAGTCTTCTTTCTCATTTCTTGTTCTGTTGTAGTTTATTGTAGTTTATTTTGACTTTTTGGGGACTTCAGTTTTGCCATATGATAAATACAATACTCCAAATATCTTTATTTCTATCTAAGAATGGTAATTATATTTAATGTAAGCCTAAATTTTGCAATGATTCAATTTTGGTGAAAATATTTTCCTTATCTTCCTTGGACAGATTCATCAATATTAATGAACCTATTCAAATATCTATGAAAACCAATTATGTATAATGAGATGCAACAATACCTTACAACTTACAAACCTAAAATATTTTCGTATTTTTTTTGTGGCAAAATACTTTTGTTACGTCTTGGTGTGTCTATTTGTCTTTCTTCTGTGAAGAGGAGAATATCCTTTCCATATTTAGTTATTTTATAACAACAATAATTAAAATTCAACTGTAGCATTACATTTAATCTAGTTTATATATATTTCATAGATAATAAAATCATAAATTATAAAATTTCCAAACATATAAACAGATATCAAATCTCTTTAAAAGCCTGGGAAAATATAACAAACTAGATTTTTATCTCATTCACTTTAATAGCTATATGTATATTGGCTTATGGCTGCAACCTGGAATTAAGAAAAAACTTCTTGAATGGTGAAGAATATTTTCATAAACATTTGAATGTTTGTAACAGCTTTCACAAATGCCAGTATTTAAATTTTCACACACATCTCACACTTAAAGCTAATAAGGAACCTTTATTTAGTTGCTCAACTTGTGAGAAGTAGCGGACAAATCTCCCACGATGAAAGTCTACCATCTTAAAAAATTGAAGGCATATTGAACAATGTAGTCATAAATATATAAAATGACAGAATAGTCACAGCTGGAACACCTTTGATCATAGATCTGCTTGATCAGGGCTAATTTACCTAGGGCTACACATCAACAACATCTTCATTCATTAGTTTTACTTCCATATTCGCTTCAATCATTTCTTTATCTGTCGTAGTTTCTTGCAGTTTATTCCAACTTTTAGTAAGCTATGCCAAGTTTTTTTTTTTTTTAAATTCTTATTAAAGAATTGTAATTATATTTAATGAAAGCTTAAATTATTCATAGAAACAATTTTGGTGACAGTATTTTCCTTACTGGTTCATAAAATCACAGAATATTTTATTTCAGTTGTCTTGTGTCTGGCAATAATAATCCCATGTGGATGTTTTTTACTGATGAAAATCAATTGGTCACATGCACAGCTGAAGAGATTTCTGTTTGGTTCCTTAACTACTTTGTTAACTTTTGGGGATTAATGCGCTCTGGTGTGTCACACATGTCATTACAATATGGAACTGCACCGAAAACCACAAGACTTTTGGCTGTGGGAGATGATGGAAGGTAAGCATTAATGTACTTCTGAGTAGATAACAAAAAATGTTTAAATTAAGAAGTCTTTTTGTACATCTGTTAATGATTATCACATTTCACTACTGACATTGAGAGGTGCCAGTGTAGTATGTGATCTACATACATGTTTCTGGTATAGCTTAATATCTACATTAGTTCAAATGGTATAGTTTGTGATCTACATTTAAAATTCATCTATTTACTCATCTATTTCTGGTTGGTTTGGTATATAAACCAAAAAATCTTTTATGATTTAAACACTTTTAGTCCTGAGCCCATTGAAAGAAGTCGCGATGAGAACAAAAGAATTTTACACACAGGTTATTCGAGATGAAGAAGCTGCAATAGAACTTCTCCAATACTATAAACTCCTTGATGAATGTGGAGATATTGATCCATGCAGCAAATGTGGAGGAGAAATGGTGGGAAAATGAAGAATAAGACATGAAACCAGTTCTGTTTTTTGCTGCACAAAGAGGGTATGCCGTATATTTAGGTCTGTGGACCATGGAAATATATTTTTCCTTTACACTGATTTGAATAGGAAAATCAATTGTAAACTTGACTTTATGTGAAATTTTGGAACTGGTTTTTTATTTTGTAAAATATCACTCATTTAATTTAATTGAAGAAATGACTGGAAGGAGCAGGAGGACTATATGTGACTGGTTCAATATTTGCAGGGAAGTCTGCTCCTCAAAAGTGTTTGTTTAATAACAGAGGACAAATTGTAGGAACTGTCAGAAATACTGTTCAGATAGATGAGGCACGTTTTGCTGCAAGAAGAAAATATAATCGAGGTCATCTTCTTACTGGTGATCAAAGACCTGAATCAACTGACAGTGAGGCAGATGTTGTGAAAATAGAAATCATGGATGAAGAATAAATCTTTCATGGGTCTTCGGACTTAAAAATGGCTTAGATTGTCACTATTTTTATGTTCCAAAACGAAACAGAGCTACTCTAGAGCCAATTATCTTAAGAGAAGTGCAAACAGGATCTGTCATCCACTCAGATGAATGGCTGGTATATTCGAATCTAAATAGATATTACATCCATTCCAATGTCAACCACCAGCAAAGCTATGTTAATCGTCAAGATGGAACACATAGGCAGAACATTGAGCGGTTGCAGCTAGAAGCTAAAACTCGTCTTCTCCAAAAAAATGAGAGGTGTTTCATTGCAACCATTGCAATCTCATTTAGATTTCATTTGTTGGAAGATTTTGAGATCAAATGAGAAAAATCTCTTTATTGCATTTTTAGATGATATCCGTGCTGTATACAAATTGTCACAGTATTCATGTTTCTAGTATGAAATAAAAATCAATAAAAATTTTTCTTTTTCTTTTATTTTTTAAATGTTTAACTCACTCCTCTGATTATAATTGCAAATTTATAACAAAACTTTGAATGTTTATCACAAGCCAGTCTAGATTTAAGTTGCTGTAGATTGCAATGGCATGTAGATCACATACTACACTGGCATTCATTGAGAAGATACTAACACATTTCTACATGCCAGCTAGCCTTTTGTACAAAGAGAAAGCTATTTTTCAGTAAGAGCAGCTATTATAGTGATTATATTTTTTCTATTTCTATTGCTATTTTTTTAACTGACCAGACTATCAGATGTTGTTACACATCACTGGTCACATTATTTTTGCCTTTGAATGGTGCACTCCACTGGCTAAGCAAGAAGGCCAGCATTCCACCCTGTTCAAAAAGGGGATTGGAGCAATGTGAAATCAAGTGTTTTGTTCAAGAAAACAACGCACCACCTAGTATGGGAATTGAACCCATGATCTGATGATTGCAAGTACAACATCCTCACCACTAGGCCATGCACCTTCACTCTATTGCTATTACACTGCCTAAAATATGCACCTAGATTGTGCATCATTTAGAGACTTTCAAAACTTTACCAGTTCCATTATTTGTTCATTTATTTTTTACAGTATACGTTTGTTTGCCCAAAAAAGTCACAAAAAGTTGTGTACCATTCTTCCTCCTCCATGTTTGTCACCTCTTGAAGAACTTCCAGGATTTTGTTACAGTAGAGACCTGAATCTTGTCTATTTGCTTCTTTCAACTGATATACTGTGGATTTATACTTCAAGGTATGACAATGACAGCTTATTTATGTTTTATTTGAAAAACTGTAGGCATTTTACAGGTTTCTTTAATATCCTCTCAGAAGAAAGAACAACACAGGAGTTCGTCCTAGAGGCCTCATGCAAATGACTTTTCAATTTTGTGCTATCCTCTGCATCTCCCTTCACCTTTGTTTCTACTACCACCATCTTTAACCATCTTATCTTCCTCAGTCTTCCTCTTCTGTTTCCTTCCACATTCACTTCCACCTCTCCTTCCATCCAGTCATTTCAGCATCCTTAGCACAGGATTCATCTATCTTATCCCATTTCTTTTCACAACATTCATCAATAGCTCTACTCCCATCATTCTCTGCAATTCATTGTTGGTCATCCTCTCTCTTTCGAAAATACTCTTCTACCAAGCCATTCTCATTTCCATTCTCTCTGTTTTCTTCTCTGAAGCTCTGCATTCATTACCAATGTTTAACTACCATAAATTACAGCACTCCTTATACATATAGATAAAATGATGCAATATTTACTAATGAGGAGGTAAATACACTGTCTTCTGATGAATCTATAAACATTATTTATACCCTTTACTTTGGTGTTTATTTTTCTATTTCAATTTGGTCACACATATCTGATTTCAGATCTGATCCAGCATGTCGTTTGGCCGTATGGAATATTACGAAAATTCAATCAAATATCTTAACCAAGACTAAACAATGGTAAGTATACATGATGCACAAGTATTTGGCTTGAGTCTTACACATAATAGAAAATAAAGTTGATATAATCAGCCTCAGCATATAACTGGTACTTGATATATATTATTTCAATTTCTTTTTATCTTTAACTAGCTCGTCTGTTGGGAATAATGGTATATTTCTTACACCAGCTGCTGACCTTGTCTCAGACGAAATAAGTCAATGCATATCAATTGGTTTCATATCTTCTCCAGTAGAAATATCTCCAGAATCCAGCACAGATTCCATCGATTCTGATCATTTCTTACTCTGGGGACTGAAGGTTTGACATGTTTTCTGGTCTTTTTGTTGTTGATGTTGTTATTGTCATTCTTTCTAAATGAGTGTTTAAGTTTAGGCATCTCTCATACATACACACTACATTTTTACTTATTTATTAATGATTTAATTAAAGAAAAGAGAGTGTTGTAGTTCGCTTGAAACATTGTGTAATGTTTGTAAAGAATAAAAAGTTTTGAATGGTACAACAATGCACTATAATATAAAAAAATGAACTATATATTTGTTGTAATTTAGTTATCTATAGTCCGATGATATTTTGGAATACAATTCCTTCTTCAGATCTTCCGTAAAAAAAAAAAAAGAAAAGAAAAGCCGTTAGTAAACAGTTTATAGCATAGACTCCATCTAAGATGATCTGAAGAAGAAATTGTATTCTGAAATATCATCGGAGTATAGATAACTAAATTACAACAAATATATAGTCCATTTTTTATATTATAGTGCATTGTTGTACCATTCAAAACTTTTTATTCTTTAATTAAAGAAAGTTTGTACTTGGAGGAAATAATTAGAGTGATACTAAAGTGTCATCTGTACACCCTAACAATCTATGTAATATCAAGATTTATTGATTCTGAGCAGGAGTGGAATAATCCTGTACTGTAGGTGATCATTGCATCAATGCTTTTGTTAGTGAAGTGGGCCCTACAAAATCTTTGAACTTAAAAATCAAAGTCTGTTGTGTATTTTCTTACAAATTTTTCCTGAAAAGTTTTTGTGAGGATGCATGATGAAATTACAAGGTGCTTCAACAGGGTGATACTGCTTTTATTACTTTAATGGAAGAGATGAAGGATTATCTTAGAATAACTTTTCTAATGGGAGCTGTGCATTCTCCAAGATGCAGTGACTATGGAATGCAAAATCAGTGAGAAGACAGGAAATCGATACCCAGGAATCAATATCTTGTACATATATGTGAAAATATCTGCATGTAATCAACTTAGCTATATTCGACATACTTAGGGAGGTGAAAGTGATATGACAACAAGTAAAAATGAACAACAAATAAAAAAACATTCACAAATAGGCGTAGGAGTGGCTGTGTGGTAAGTAGCTTGCTTACAAACCACATGGTTCTGGGTTCAGTCCCACTGCGTGGCACCTTGGGCAAGTGTCTTCTACTATAGCCTCGGGCCGACCAAAGCCTTGTGAGTGGATTTGGCAGACAGAAACTGAAAGAAGCCTGTCGTATATATGTATACACATTTATATGTGTGTGTGTCTGTGTTTGTCCCCCCAACATCGCTTGACAACCGATGCTGGTGTGTTTACGTCCCCGTTACTTAGTGGTTCGGCAAAAGAGATTGATAGAATAAGTACTAGGCTTACAAAGAATAAGTCTTGGAGTCGATTTGCTCGACTAAAGGCAGTGCTCCAGCATGGCCACAATCAAATGACTGAAACAAGTAAAAGAGTAAAAAGAGTAAAGAGTAATGTACACCATCAATCATTATATTGTGTCAGCAAATTTCATCCAAATTCATACAAGAGCAATTAACTGCTTTCCATCAATATCTCTAGTTTCTAACAGGATTGAGAGATTTATATAGAGAAAGCACTCCAGGAATTTAAGAGTTAATGTGTAAGTAGGCAAGCATTCTGCAGACATGTGTGCCCTTAATGTAATTCTCATACAGAATCAGCATGACACACTCTGTGACAAAGCTGAATCATTTGAATTACAGGTATAATAATCCATCTGGCAGGCTTCCTTACAGTTTCCATCTATTCAGTTTCACTCACAAGCAATGGGTCAACACGAGGTTCTAGAAAAGAGTATTTTCTCAAGATGTCATCCAGTGGGATCAAACCTGATTCTTTATGGCTGCAAAACGAGTTTCTTAACCATTTAGCCAAACAACATCTGTGTATGTGTGTGTGTCTGTGTGTGTGTGTGTGTGTGTGTGTGAATTTATGCTTGTTAGTTCATGATGTCATTACTCTGAGTTTCCTCAGCACCATTCATTCAGATGTAAATTTGAGCAACTGTTTTTAAGACTTCAATTTCTTTCACATCTCTACAAAAATATTTAACAGCAGCATACAAGAAAAAATGCTTCAAATTTAGCTTTATCAGCATCACTCAAACATTATATTAATGGTCAACAACAACAACAACAACGCACAAATACATACATACATACATACATATATGTGTGTGTGTATGTATGTATGTATGTATACCTGTATATAATTTTATATGTATACCTTTAATGTTTCTAATGTTTATATATATTTCCTTTCTTTATTGATAGGATGGCAGAATTTTATTTATGGATCCAATAAAGAAAGGAATCAAGCACATGGAACTAAAGGCTTCAAAAGGTCCTGTATGTATTTTTAAGATGATATCATGGCTAAGAATATCCTAAAGATTGCAGTAATTTGCTTATGTTACCATTTATAAAATATCATTAAGACAACACAAAACATAGAATATAATTACCTTTTTCAGATGTGCTATTACTTGCATAATAGGGATTTATTGTAGTAATAAACCTAAATGTACAATCATTTAATCTGCTTAATGGTTTGGTAGAAGAGACTTAGACCTAAGTGCAAGCAATGAAATTGCAGCTGGCAACACATAGTTCTATCTACATCATTAATCCACCAATCTTTTATCTTCAAACTTGTCATAAAGAAGAGTATAAAGGATAGTTGTATAAAGAAGTGCCAGTCATTTAAAAGTGGATGAAACTTGTGGGAAAGAGTGACCTAGGAAGATATGGGACAAAGCAGTGAAGGCTGATATTAAGATGTTCAGCCTCACAGAGGAGATGACAAAGGACTAAGATGGTGGTGAATCATTGTGTTCAAGAAGTCCTGTCTGTCACAGCAGAAGCAAGGTCCTAAAAGCATTATGTTTATACCTGCCCATACTGCACCCTAACCCTGTCAAGCATTCCTCACATCTTATCTTTCTAACACCCATCCCTCCATCGCTCTTTTAATCATAACATTAATCAACTGTTGTAATCATTTTAGAGCAGAATCAACACATATTTCACTTCCCATCCCACTTTTGCATTACTAGTTACTTCTTTCTCCCCTTGAAACCTCTCCCTATTAACATCCATCCCTCACTCTCATTATCCTCCCTTCCCACACTATTTTTCACCAACCACCCCCTTTTTGTGCCCTCTGTTATCTCTCCTTTTCCTCTGAGTTACATTTTGGGTCTGCCACTGATGCACCCCACTATTGTTGTCAATCCTCACTATAGGCACCCTTATGTACCTCTGACCATCATCTCTGTCACTGTACATCTTACTCCTCCCAAACCCCAACAACCAGGCCATCATCTCCTTATGTTCTGCTCTACTAACATGTTTATGATCATGTTGCTCTCTTCTCTTCCACTTGTAACCATAGAACTACTTATCCAATCTATCCTGCTTTTGTTTTTTAAGCTAACAGGATATGATATAACATGAGGGTTATTTGACTAATATTTCTAGCAGTTGCATTGATGAGATGATAGATTCCTCTTCATTTGTAGCACGAAACAGTAAGATAGGTGTGGTAGAGCGTACAAATCAGCCATTAAATTTCTGACAGTCTTAATGGTCTTTCACATCATGGTACACTGGAATTTTGTAGGAAAAGTTCAAAATTACTGGTGCACTTCAAATGGATGTTTATAAAAAAACTGTTGTAAGTTTAAAATTTAGTGAAAATAAACTTAGAAAACTATTGATTACTTTGTGGCAAGCTGGCAGAAATGTTAACACACTAGGCAAAATGCTTAGCAGCATTTCTTCTGTCTTTACATTCTGAGTTCAAATTCCACTAAGATAGACTTTGCTTTTAATCTTTTTGGGGTCAATAAAATAAGTACCGATTGAACACTGGGATTGCTGTAATTGATTAGTTCTGCCATCAAAATTCCAGGTTTGGTGCCTATAGAAGGGGGCTTATTAATTCTACTTGAGTATAACAAAAGTATGAATAACATATTTTTCAAGATACTCAGTCATTAGTATGGATTTTTCTAAAGCTTTAATTTATACTTTAAAACTCTACAGTGCACTTAGATATTCTTTCAATGTACCATTGTACCACAGTGCATTATTTGAGAGTCACTGGTCTAGATGCTCCACTTAATTGCTGGTTATTTGTAGCTTTAAACACTTGATTAAGATCATCATCATCATCATCATCGTTTAACGTCCGCTTTCCATGCTAGCATGGGTTGGACGTTTGACTGAGGACTGGTGAACCAGATGGCTGCACCAGGCTACAATCTAATCTGGCAGAGATTCTACAGTTGGATGCCCAACCACTCCGAGAGTGTAGCGGGTGCTTTTACGTACCACAGGCACAAGGGCCAGTCAGGCGGTACTGGCAATGTCCATGCTCAAAATGGTGTTTTTTACGTGCCAGAACTATAATTCTTACAAATTTTGATCCAAAGCCAGCATAGTTAGGGAAAGGGGGCTAGTTGATTATATTGATTCCAATACTTGACTGGTACTTATTTTATTGATCCTGAAAGGGCAAAAGACGAAGTGAACCTCTTCAGCATTTGAATCCAGAATGTAAAGACAAAAGAAATGTCGCAAAGCATTTTGTCTGGTATGCTAATGATTGATTTTGCCAGTTCATTGCCCTACCATTAAGAATTATAATAAAATTCACCTAGGCTTGGACTTAAGTTTCTCCTGCAATTTATTCAGCCAACTTGGTGAATAAACTGTCAGGTGAAACATAAGTCTCAGTCAAAATGAATTTTATTATAAATGTGACTAAAGCAGTGAAGTGACAGAATTGTTTGGATGCTAAGCAAAATGCTCAGCAGCATTTTGTTGGTCTTTATGTTCTGAATTCAGATTCCACCAAGGTTGACATTGCCTTTCATCCTTTCAGGGTTAATAAATTAAGTACCAGTGAAACACTGGGGTTGATGTAATCAACTAGTCCCCTCCCACAAAATTTCAGGCCTTGTGCCTTTAGTGTAAAGGGTTATGTGACTCTACTTTCAGTATTATGTCTCCATCTTAGTTAACATTCTGTTGTTATTCTTAAACTACCTTTCAAATAATTATCTTAAATTAATATTACCATTAAGAATTATAACCTACATGCTCTGACTCATGACTAAATACGTTTCTGTTTTCTAGAAGAGAGTGTCTGATTCTGAATTCTGCATTTCTGTTTTATCTACAAACAACTTTATATAGCTTGTTTAACCCTTTAGTATTTAAACCAGCCATATCCAGCCCAAATATTCTACCTGATTTATATTCAAAACAGCCAGATCCAACATCTCACACCTACTCAACAATGTCATTCTAAAAATATATAATCACATTATTGAAATCTCAAAGCTACAAGATGATGCATTTTTAATTGAAAATAATGTGAATAAAAAGCATTACATTTGAGAAAGTAATCTGAATGTTAAAAGGGTTAAACTTTGATAAAATTCAGATCTGTTTTATTCAAAGATTGGCCCAGGCCATGTTTTACTTAAAAGCATCACCTGACAGACTTTGTTGAGTTATTTTTAAATTGTGTTTTGTGGTATCATAACCTATTCAAGTAGGGAGTTATTGTTGGCTGAGATGTATCCAGGTATAGGTGACTTGTCTGATATTCCTTTAAAAAATTTGCCCTGATATCATTTGAAGGATATTATTATGTTTATTTTGTCTTCATATAATTGTTGGGTGTACTGGATTTTCTTTCCAGATCATGAAGCTTCATCACAATAAAGAACATAATTCTCTTGCTGCACAGAGTCATGAAAGTGATCACATATTGATTCAAATATGGAGTTTACCATCTTTAATTCTTCAATTTAGCGTCACAAGTGAGCAGAATTTAACAGCATGGACGAGACTTGTAAGTCATACGTTTGTCGTAAGATTTGTTGTTTGAGTTATATTTTATCATTAGTATTCTTGTGAAGTGGTAGAAATGGTAGGGTACTGTCCTAAATGCTTTGTGATATTAACTTACATTACTGAACATTCTAAGAGTCAAATCCCTCAAAAGTCAACTCTTATCTACTCTAGGTGGATGAACAGTAAATCCACTAGAGTTAGCTTTATTCTTTTTCTATCTCACTAAAATTGATAAAATAGGTACTAGGAATATACTGGAGTTGGTTCATTTGGCAAGATCTCTCCCAAAAAACCTATGACTTTAGCAGCAGAAGCATCATTGGAAAGTTGGAAAAACTGTTTTGCAGTAGTTCTTCCAGCACCTCACATTCTGAGTTCAAATCCTGCTGAGGTTGACTTTGCCTTTCATCCTTCCAAGGTTGATATTGATAAAATAAAGTACCAGTCAAGTACTGGAATCGATGGTACTGACTAACCCCTTTCCTGTCAAATTACAGGCCTTGTGCCAAAATAAGAAACCATTATCATTGTGATTTATTCCAAATTTTATGCATTCTGAGTTCAAATCCATGTAATGCTAACTTCGTTTTTCATTCTTTTAAGGTTAATAAAATAAAGTACCATTCAAGTACTGGGGTTGGATTAATTGATCAACTACCCCCCCCCCACACACACACACACATACACACACCAAATTTCAGGCCTTGTATCTATATTAGAAGCAATTATTATTCTTGGAATTATCAATGTAATCTCATTATTTAATTTAATTGGTATTTATCTTTTGCTCTTATCAATTTCATTTTTGTTGTTCAATGTCAAATCAGCTCTGATTGAGGAAATTGAGTATCAAACGAATTCCACTTATGACCATTCCATTTTTTTTCTTAGATACAGGCAATAAAGTATGATTTAATTGAGATTAGGTTGCTATTTCTAATAGGTCAAGTAACTCCATAGTGGCTCCTTAGGCAACTCATTTTATTTGTTTTATTCAGCTTGGTTTACTTTTCTTTCATTCCTCTGTATATACATGGACAATAGATCAAAACTGAATCAACCCAGTTTTCAGCAGCATCTGATATTTTCCCTTGACAGGAAAATGCTCTTTTAACTGGACATGATGATGGAGTTTTAACATGGTATCTGCTGACTCCTACAAAGGATTCTGATCTGGAAAATACAGGTATGAAAAATAAAATTCTTATAAGTATGTTTGTATGTATGCATGTATGGATGTATGCATGTATGGATGTATGGATGTGTGGATGGATGGATGAATGCATGCATGCGTACATACTAGGATATGTAACATGCATGCATGGCTCCTACAAAGGATTCTGATCTGATGAAAAATAAAATCCTTATATGTATGTATGTATGTATGTATGTATGTATGCTGGAAAATGGACATTACAGGATGACAATGATGATGATGATGATGATGATGATGATGATGATGATGATGATGATGAGGATGTTGATGATGATGATGATGATGATGATGATGATGAGGATGATGATGATGATGATGATATATAAAACCAATTTTATATGTGAGGATACAGAAATATCATCAAGATATTTTTATCGGTGTTAGACTTCTATTAATTTCTTAAAATAGAGGTCAACTTCTTAGAATTCTAGCTTGTTATATATGCTCGGCTTTTGATTTCTCTAAGTACTACTATGAAATTGTAAAACATCCTATACAATCAGTATTTATAATACAGACTAAACTCTTAGCATAACCTAAGGGACCTACTGCGGTTTGGCCATACCCTGTTATTGTTTAGCCTCCATGTTAGCACTGAGTGAAAAGACTTTTGATCAAAGATATTCTAGATATGTTCATTCCAAGTCTGTATATTTCAGTGTACCCTTCCTTCTTAAAGGAAGTATGAAGTGATTTGAGGGATATTTGGCTGTTATTTTTAGATGATCAACAATCCATACAGAGTCTGCCTCATGTTACTGATTTGCCTAATCTGAGAAACAAGTGGAATTGTCTAAGCAGGAATAAAAAGGAATAAAAGCAGGTACTTTATTTTATTGATCCTGGAGAGATGAAAGCAAAGGCAATCTTAGCAGGATTTGAACTCAAAACATAAAGAGCTGGAACAAATACTGCAAGACTTTTTGTCAACTGTCCTATTCTGATTTTGCCAACCCACCAACTATGTTAATAGTAATGGTTTCTCAAATTGGCACAAAGCTTTTATTAATGTCAGAAGCAGTGCTGGATTAACCATTAAGCAAAATAACCATGTGCTTAGTGCATCAAGCAATGATCGTCATATTTTTTCTTCAAACAGAAAATCTAAGATGATGATGATGATCATCATCATCATTTAACGTCTGCCTTCCATGCTAGCATGGGTTGAATGATTTGACTGAGGACTGGCGAACCGGATGGCTGCACCAGGCTCCATTCTGATCTGGCAGGGTTTCTACAGCTGGATGCCCTTCCTAACGCCAGCCACTCGGAGAGTGTAGTGGGTGCATTTACGTGCCACTGGCACGAGGGCCAGTCAGGTGGTACTGGCAATGGCCATGCTCAAAATGGTGTTTTTTACGTGTCACCTGCACAGGATCCAGTCCAGTGGCACTGGCAATGACCTCGCTCGAATGTTTTTTCACGTGCCTCCGGCACAAGTGCCAGTAAAGCGACGCTGGTAACGATGTTATTGAAAATGTCCTTTTTTTTTTTAAAACAGCATGGCATGATTTGAGAAAGATTTGACTGCTTTTTCTTATCAGTTATGAGATGTTCAGTTTATTCTAATGTACAAACTGTAAACAGATTTAGTAAAGAAGCCTATTGTTAATACTACTTGATGATGATGATGTTTGTATGTTTGTGTAAATATATATTGTTATTGTGGTAGCTGTTTAGCCCCAGGTTATCCATGATCCAGCAGACCTATGATAAAAGAGGTTCCAGTCATGACCATCCGGTCATTTTTCCATATCAAGGACTACATTATCCAATTTCTCCATCATTTATTTTAAATGACTGGAGTAATTTGGTTGTTTTGTCTTGCAAAAATTTATTGACTGTGTTAGACAGATATGTGTGTGTGTTTGTGTGTGTGTGTGTGTGTGTGTGTGTGTGTGTGTGTGTGTGTGTGTGTGTGTGAAACAGAGAGAGTGTGAGAGAGAGAAGGAGGAGATAAAATGATAAGAGAGAAGTGAGAGAAAGATGAGATAATTTGAGAATATTATGACTAGAAAAACAGGATGTAACTAAATGCTATAATAACAAAAACTATAACCTAATTTTATCAAAAATTTACCATGTGTTTAATTAATATGTTTCATCAACTCTTTTCATACCAAATTGGTATAAAATGGGTCCCTGTGTGTTGGAATTTTTTCTCAGTACATTGCAGAGCAATTCTCATATAGCTGACCTAAAATGGAAAGCATTACTGCCTGTCTACAAGCATGTAGGAAAAAATAGTTCAATGTGTCTTTTCTTTCTTATTTCAGTAGCATTTGAGCTGAAACAAATTTTGCTGCTATTTCTAGCAGGTAGAGTGACTGCATAGAGGCTTCATTAATGGTTTATGTGTCGTTGGGTGTATTAAACTTGAAACAAGTATTGTATAGGTTTAGGTTAACCCTGGTTGAGCAAGCATCTTATGATAATTCTGCTTGTTATTGTGTTACTTAGCTTTCACATGATTAGAGAAAAATAGGGAGAATGAAAAGAGAGAGAGAGAGAGGAAAAGAGGGAGGGAGAAAAAGAGAGAGAAAAGCATTCATGACGTGAGATAGAGGAAATGTATTTGTAACGCTTTCACTTGATTAGTTGAAGAGAAAGAGAGGCGAAAGAAAAAAGGAGAGTGAAAAAGAGGATAAGGCGAAGAGTGAGACAGAAAGTGGGAGAAGAAAAAGAAGGGGAGAGAAGCATCCATGAAGTGGGTAGGAGGAATGTAATATTTATTATGTAGTGAAAAAAGTTAGTTAACGGTAGAGGAGGAGAGTTAAAAATATAATTTTAGCAGAGTGGTGATGTTCTGATGGTGAGGTTAAAGAAAGGCAGGGAGAGGAGGAGGGGAAGATGGGAGGGAAGGGAAGGGACAGAGAGGAGGGGGGAAAGATGATGATGGGTAATGGTAGTGGTGGTGGTGGTGGAGATGGAAGTGGTGGTGGAAGTGTATTTTTTTAAAAATTGAACTAAGTGTTTTTTATATCACCTATCACTTAATGCATGTGCATAAGTGCAATTCCGTGAAATATTCAAGCTTATTTGTGTGGCAGATGTATGCAATTTAACTAAAGGTTGTATAATATGTACGAGATATTTTTTTTGTTTATCAGAAAAATGGAAAAATAAGAGTGAATATTTATCTTATGAGTGCTGTGTATTTAGTCTATAAAAGTGTGCATAAAGTATATAAAATGTATATATAAAGTGCATTAAGTAATCATCCTATTCCAATTTCTGTCACTTTTCAATGAGTAGTGGATGAGCGACTATCTTTCCATACAGACAACACAGGCTACGCTTTCAGGTATTTTGGATAAAGTTTTCAGAAATAACCCAATAGATTTACCATTAATTCCATGAAATATTCACGTATCCCGCTAGTCTTTCTTAATCCATTTCAGCAACAACCATTCTATCTTTTTTAGCAGTATATAAACAACATTATTTAATATGTCATTGTTCTATTTAATACTGTGGGGTATACTTTGCTTTGAGGGAGATCTTGCTACTATTTCTAGCAGATGGAGCATTCACATGGTAGCTTCTTTTGATGGTTATGTAGGACTGTGCAACCATTTATCCAGACAGGTTTTTGCCCTCCATTTTGTTTTCATCTCTCCATTTGTTTTCTCTTCTCATTCCTTTCTGTAAAAGAGCAAAGGCTCAAAATATCAAAGACTTTCCCCATTTTCTCTGATTATTAAATTAACGTGCCCTTTTCCTTGTTCTCTTACTTGTTCCTGTCTTTTTATTTTTGTTTTTTGTATAATTTTGAACCACATATTATTTTAATGATTCCTTATATTAAAATTGCAGGATAAACATGAGGGAGATTTGACTACTATTTCTGGAAGGCTTCCTTATAATAAGGTTTTTAAATATGGCAGAAATTTTTAACATTCTCTCACATCATTTTACTGTTTGCAGCTTGTGGGTTGCATTCATAACGAAAAATAGCCATTAATTATGTGATCAATCATGTAGTAATGATATTTTAACTGAAATTAGGAACAATTTAATACAAGATGTTTGGAAGATAAGTTAATATAGCATTAATGATGGTGCCAAGTAGATTGGTATCAAAATGATTAAATGACTATAAAATACTGATTCTAACACCATTGTGTATCAATACCAGCAGATGACAACGTTTCCCTAAAAGAAATGGAGAAACTTTCAAAATACAAAGACCTGGAAATAGAGGTAATTCAAATGTGGAATCTAAAAACAGAAACAATTCCTATCATAGTAGGCGCCTTAGGTATGATAAAAAAATATTCAGACAAATACATAACAAAAACACCAGGACTTACAAATATATATAACATACAGAAAATTGCACTACTGGGCACTGCACACATCCTACGCAAAACACTTTCAATACAGTAACCATAAAAGCATCACAGCAAACCACAGCACATACCCAAGGCACACACAGCTGCACTCGGTAGTGAAATGAAAGCACGTTATAAAAATAAAACTACTGAATAATAATAATAATAATGAACAACCTGCACAATGGATTTGTTTGTAGTGATCAAATGTATGTGCCATACGTTAGCTCACTTCCTCCATCAAATCCATGCTAACTGAACAGGTGTATGGTGTACCACATGTCAGAGGTCAAAATGATTGCAGAGCAATGTGAAACAAAGTGTTTTGCTCAAGAACACAATGCAACACCCAGTCTAGGGATTGAAACCATGATCTAATGATTGTGAGCGCAACACTATTATTATTATTTTGGTTTGTCTCAGGTTCAGTCTTATTCCTGATAAGGATTATGTGGATAGTGGGTTACTACCTGTAGCCTTAGGTGTCCACAAGTTTTCAACAGTCTTCCAAGTGCTTAGGACCCTCCTGATAATCCTTGCTGTCTCTAAGAGATAAACTTTCTGTGGGAGCTCTACTGGGCATTCTATTTCAATCTCCCACAGCCATTTGTCTACATCTTGGTATTCTATTCCCAATGTACCAATTATTTCAGGCATGACCTTTACTGTTCACATGCTCCAAATTCTTCCTATTTCAAATTTTAGGGGATTGTATTTTTTTTTTTTTTGTCTTCCTCTTTCTTTACAATCCTGGAATCAAATGGGCATGATGGGTCGATTAGTAAGCAAATTTGCTTTTCTTTATCTATGACTGTAATATCTGGTTTATTGTTTTCTAATTTCTTGTCTGTTTGAACTGGAAAGTCCCACAAAATCTTACATTTCTCCGACTCTATAACTCTTTCGATTCAATGATTATACCATGAATTTCCAGCTTCAAATCCCCATTTTTGGGACAGTTTCCAGTGTAAAACTTTTACAACCTGGTCATGCCTCCATTTCTTATATTCTTCCTATTATTATTATTATTAATATTATTATTATTGTTGTTGTTGTTGTTATTATTATTAATATTATTATTATTATTATTATTATTATTATTATCATCATCATCATGTACACTCAGCTGGTTAGATTGGAAGAGGAAAGAATCCTAACATCGGGCTACAACAAGTAACCTTAAATGCCAAGAACCCTAAGTATCCTAGCTGTCCCTAATAACACTGGGATAGTTCCCAATGCACCAATAACCACCAGGATGGATACATTTTATTCACACTTTCCGTAGTCTCTGTAATCCAGCAGCTAGGTCCTGGTACTTAGCTATTTTTTCTATACTTCTCATATGAATTTTTTCATCATTTGAGACTGTAAAGTCAATTATCTGGCACTTTCTATTCTCTTTATTTACTACTACCAAACCAGGCCTTCTAGCTTCTATTACTCTGTCAGTCTGAATGTTAAAGTCCTACAACATCTTATATTTCTTACTTTCTAGTACTTTACTAGGTTCATGTTCTTACCATTTATCAGTATGCTTAAACCCTAGCTTTCTACATAGCTCCCAGTAGACTACTCTCCCGAGATTGTTATGTCTTTTCTTGTATTCTTTCTCTGCCAGCATGCTACATTCACTTACTATATGAGTAACACTTTCCTCTTTTGATTTGTATAATCTACATTGGGAATCTACTTGGTTTTTGTCTATTTTGACTTTTATCCAATTAGTCTACTAACAAGCTTTGTGTCTCTTTCTTCAGCTTTCCTTTCTGCAACCATAACCATGTCTCACTACTATTATTTGATGCAACTATCTTTGGGAATCTACCATGCAATGCCTTTTCCTGCCAGTCAGATAATTTCTGTTCTTTTTTCTGATTTTTAAGTTTGTTTGGGTTTTTGGTTTCCCTATATCTTGCTGTGACTCCAGCAGCTTTCAATAAACTTTCTTCACTATTACCTACATAGGAGTCTATATCTAGTCTAGCTAACTCCACACAGTCTTCTACTGATATCAACCCTCTTCTACCTTCCTTTCTAGGTAGGTATAATCTTGCTACTAGGTATAATATTGAATTCCTCCCAAATTCTTCTGTCTAACTTTGCTAATTCAGTTTTTGTCTAGTCTACAAAAGCTGCTGAATATCTAAGTAATGATACTGCTCAAATATTTACAGCCTTCACTAGATTTGGACCATTTAGCTTTGATTTCATTAGCTTCCTCACCCTTCTGATGTACTCCTCAATTTTTGTTTTCATTTCTGTAGTTAGTACTCTGTCAGATTCTAATACTTCTAGACACTTATAACTCTCTCCTCCTTTCAATAATTTTAATGTCTGGCCATCTGGTAATTGGATGCCCTCGCTGTTGACTACTTGACCCCTTCTCATGACTAATATTGCACACTTATCTATGTCAAATTCCATGCCTATATCTTTGCTGAAGAGTCTTACAGTCTATATTAAAGAATCTACTTCTTTTTCATTCTTACTAAAAAGCTTCAGATCATCTATATAGAGCAAATGGTTAATTTTTCCATTACTATTTCTGAACTGATACCCTGCGTTTGCCTTCCTTAATACTAAACTGAGAGGGATCAAACATAAGACAAATATTAAAGGGGACAACAAGTCCCCCTGTAAAATTCCTCTTCTAATATTAACTTTCCTTAAGAGTGTGTCACCTGAGTAGAGATCTGCTTTCCATTTCTTCATGCTACAGCTAATTAATTCTCTTATGTTGTCTGTTATACTGAATATACTCAAACATTCACTTATCCATGAGTGTGGGATCATGTCATAGGCTTTCCTATAATTTATCCATGCTATTGTTAGATTTTTCTTTCTAGCTTTTACTTCATTTAGAACTTCTTTGTCTATATATAATAGATCATGCATTCCTCTAGCCTTCTTCCGGCAACGTTTCTGTTCTTCTAGCAGTAAATTCTGGTTGTCAAGGTGCTCATAAATGTTTTCTGAAAGCATTCCTGTTAACAGCTTCCACTCTAATGGTAAGCAAGTGATTGGTTTATAGTTGCTAACTGTATTACCCTTGCTCTTCTCTTTCCTAATATGTATTGTCCTCCCTCTAGTCATCCAATCTGGCCTCACACCCTTGGGGTCAGCAGAGGTCAAATATGTTTACTACTACTAACGATGAATAAGAGCACTAACCTTGGCCTTGGAAAGAACCAATTCACCTTGTTCTGTTTTTAATTACTGATACAAAAAATAATATATATGTATACTGATGTTTACATAGTTGATTTTATTACTTTTTTTTATTTTTTTGAGTTTTCCTTAGGTTTTGCTGTGGTTTACAGTTTTCATAATTGTGCAGTTTGTATATATTTGGAGGTGCTTATCTCCTTAATTTTTATTGTGCATTTCATTTGTTGTTTTAATAAAAGGTATATTTACATATTTGAGTATGTTTACCTATTCGAATTGTAATAAAAGCATGTTTACATATTCGAGTAATCATCATCATCATCATCATCATCATCATCATCGTCATTGTCATCGTCATCGTCGTCGTCGTCGTCGTCGTCGTCATCATCATCATCATCATCATCATCATCATCATCATCATCATCATCCGCTGGATGTGTAATGTCAGTGTGCATACAAGACAGAGTGTAAGTGCTCCGAGAGAAAAGTTGAGCATAAGAAGCATCAGATGTGATGTGCAAGAGAGACGACTGTGCTGGTATGGTCATGTGTTGCACATGGATGAGGACAGCTGTGTGAAGAAGTGTCACACCCCAACAGTGGAAGAGGAAGACCCAGGAAGACATGGGATGAGGTGGTGCAGCATTAACTGCGAACGTTGGGCCTCACAGAGGCAATGACAAGAAGCTGAGACCTTTGGAGATATGTTGTGATTGAGCAGACCCAGCAAGTAAAGTGGGATTGCAGCCGTGGCCAATGCCAGTGTTGCATTTAAAAGTAACCTTGAATTGTCAGACGATATGATGTGCTTGAGAAGACCTATTGAGTGAGTAAAATCAGAATCGTAGTCATGGCCAGTGCTGCCTGACTGGCTCCCCGTACTGGTGGCATGTAAAAAGCACCATGTAAACGTGGTCGATGCCAGTGCCCCCTGACTGGCTTCCATATGCTGGTGGCATGTAAAAAGCACCCACTACACTCTTGGAGTGGTTGACAATAGGAAGGGCATCCAGTTGTAGAAACCTTGCCAGATCAGATTGGAGTCTGGTGCAGCCTACTGGTTTGCCAGTCCTCAGCTAAACCATCCAAACCATGCCAGCATGGAAAGCGGATATTAAACGATGATGATGATTATTATTATGGCTTAGTGATTGACAATTGGAAATGGGAATAATTTGCAGCATGCAAACAGTAAATGTTGTGCCTATAATAATTAGGAGACAAAAGAGGCCTCACACCCTTGGGGTCAGCAGAGGTCAAATGTGTTTACTACTACTAGCAATCAATGAGAGTGTTGACCTTGGCCTTGAAAAGAACCATTTCACCTCGTTCTATTTTTAATTACTGATAATAAAAAAAAACAATAATATATTTATATACTGATGTTCACATTGTTGAATTTTTGAATTTCTGAATTAAAAAAAAAAATTTTCTTTTCTTTTTATAAGTTTTGCTGTAGTCTACAGTTTTTGTAATTGTGCAGTTTGTGTATCTTGGCAGGTGCTTACTACCTTAATTTCTTTTTTTCATCGTGCATTTAATTGTGTTGTTGCAATAAAAGGTATGTTTACATACTCGGGTAGTCAGGGAGAAATGAAAGGTAAAATTTTCACACAACATTGTAGATATTGAAATTTTTGAATTTTCTAGAGATGATCGTCTGTATGTCCAATCAGAGGAGACTGTAGTTTTTTTGTAATAAAAAAGATGTTTACATTTTCGAATACTCAAGGAGAAGGAAAAAGAAAGAAAAGGAGGGTAAAATTTTAACAGAAAATTGTAGATATTAAAGTTTTAAAATTTACAAAAGAGGATCTTTTGTTTGTCCAAACAGAGAAAACTGTAGTGCTCTTAGAATAAAAAAGGATGTTTACATTTTCAAATACTCAGGA
>NC_068984.1:18865774-18868291 GCF_001194135.2 Octopus bimaculoides
GCTACAAGTAGCCTTAGATGCCAAGAATCCTCCTAGGTATCCAAGCTGTCCCTATATTATTATTATTAATATTATTATTATTATTATTATTATTATTATTATTATTATTATTATTATTACTAAGCCAGCGAGCAGGCAGAGCTGTTAGCATACCAAGCAAAATGCTTAGTGGCATTTCATCTGTCTTTACATTCTGAGTTCAAATTCCATCAAGATTGACATTGCCTTTCATCCTTCCAGGGTTAATAAAGTAAGTGCCAATCAAGAACTGGAGTCATTGTAATTGGCTTACCCCTCCCCTCAAAAAGACTACTAGCTCTGTGTCAAAATTTGAAACCATTATCATTATTGTTATTGTTGAGTGAGAAAGTAGCACACACCATCAAAATGATACTAGGGTACAAATATACAAAGCCCATTATACCCATCATGACTACCCGTCTGATGCATGCATCACAACCATATGTGCATGGCATGGTGATCTCACATCAGCATACACTGCACATAACCTTGCAGGTGAGGCCCAGGTAGAATTATTTTCAGGTCAAGTAGCCCATCCTGCTCATAAAGTCCCTAAATAAGAGTTGTCTAAGAAGAGTGAACGAAACGCTCATATTTCCAGTGGTAAATTTTCCAACCCCAAAGACTCCTTCTTAACATATGGTTATGATGCTCCCTTAATACTCCTGTCTTTGATCAGGGATGCACATATTGTGAGTCACTTAGGAACATGCTCAACTGGTTAAGGTCAAGCAACTAGCAAGCAAATCTGTGGTATTGAGCAGAATATTTGCTGGAACTCTTCTTTTATACTGAGACAAAACATGATTATGTTAACACTTCCAATCAGTTAAGCTCAGAAGCCATGAGAGCCACTGCTTGGTATTATATCAGGGCATTTTTATTACAATTTTGTTAAAAGGTGGGTGAATGCTGCAACAATGGCCCGAGTGAATGGGCCCACTCTAAGCATGCACCTGAAACAAAGTGGAGAGGGTACTTACCCAGGTGGTCAGGGCTGTCATGGATTTGTGAGGTTTCCATGAGCAGTCCAAGGAGCTCTTCCTCTTTTAGGGAATTTTGTTGTTATAATCGAATGTTTTTCATTGTTTACACTACTTTCATGTAATCCCACTTAAAAAGCACCCAGTCCATACTGTAAAGTGTTGGCAATTGGAAGGGCATCCAGCTGTAAAAACCACACCTAAACTGACCTTGCCTGTGCGAGTGCCATGTAAAAAGCACTCAGCCCACTCTGCAAAATGGTTGGTGTTAGGAAGGACATCCAACCGTAAAAACCATTCCAAAACACACTCAGAAATATAGCACAGGCTCCTTCTTGGCCAGCTCCTGTCAAACCGTCCAACCCATGGCAGTATGGAAGGATGTTAAACGATGATGATAATGATGACGATACACACATACATAAACATACACACACATACATACACATATACACACATACACATAATATATAAAGATAGAGGGGGAAAGGGAAGGTGAATGGAAGGGAGAGAGAAACACAGACAGGCAGCAGACAAACCGACACAGACAGATAGACAGACACACTGAAAGCAATAAAGATGGATTTACAAGTAAATGTTGTAATCAAAGCACAATTTTGTTCTAGTTTTTATCTTTGCCATCAAGATTTTTTCCATATTTCCATATAAATTCTTTGCAACTTGTTTGGATCGGTAATGCTTCTAAAGTCATTATCAGTGCTTCTAGGCCTGAATTACTTGGATGCAACACTTCTGAGTGAATCCACATTCCCAGATTAACCATAGATTGTCAGCATCATTTTCTAACAATTTTTCTCTTCATGTTATTATAGTTATTTGGGAGAATTCATGTTATTACAGTTATTTCCCAGAATCAATAAAATCAAGCAAGCTGGGTGCAGTTGTTTCTATAGGTATGCATGTATATGTATATATCTGCATGTGTATGAGCATTTACAAATACATATATATATATATGTGTGTGTATATATATATAAAACACACACACACACACACACAAATATATATATATACAGACATACAAACATTCTTACATACATGCAGACATATACACATACGTTTGCACATGCAAGAAGTTGTACCCAGCTTTGCTCCTAAATAAATATAAACACAGAAATTCATTATATTTTGGCTACATCGTAATAAAATGATGCTGAGAATCTGTAGTTAATCTGGGAATATTGTGTGTGTGTAAACATATGTGTGTGTGTAAACATATGTGTGTGTGTAAACATATGTGTGTGTGTGTGCATATGAGTATATATCAGCATCATCATCATCATCATCATCATCGTTTAATGTCCACTTTCCATGCTAGCATGGGTTGGACAATTTGACTGAGGCCATGCTAGCATGGAAAGCGGATGTTAAATGATGATGATGATGATGATGATGATATATACATATATGTATACACACACACAATATTTCCAGATTAACAAGAGATTCTCAGCATCATTTTATTACGATGTAGCCAAAATATAATGAATTT
>NC_068984.1:18868751-18869395 GCF_001194135.2 Octopus bimaculoides
CAAAGAATAAGTCCTGGGGTCGATTTGCTCAACTAAAGGCGGTGCTCCAGCATGGCTGCAGACAAATGACTGAAACAAGTAAAAGAGTAAAGACTAAAGCTATATATATATATATATATATATATATATATAAAAGAAGCTAATTATATGGCTGGTCATAGAATGACCTATGGTTTCATATCCGTAAACTGATAAGCCTTATAGATGGCTCATCAGATTCCAATAGCCACAGGTATATAACCTGCAGGTTATATGCCCATGGCCATTGGAGCCTGACAAGCCATCTATAAGGCTAAGCATTTTATGGACATGAAACCATAGGTCATTCTTATGACCAGCCATATAATTAACTTCCTGTTAATACATTTAGAGTGTACTTCTTTTTTCAAATATACGATCTACTGACGATATGTATATATATATATATAAGTAACCACATGTGAATCGTTGATGATTTTTTTCTCCTCCGTCTTCCTTTTCTCTTAGACTTCCTTCTGTCTCCTGTTCCTGAAGAAGAGCTTTGCTCGAAATGTAAAACCACCTTTCTTTCCTTACCTGAGCGTCTGCTAATATTTTACATGTACCACATCCTCGCATTGTTGTTTTTTTTGTGTGTGTTTGTTCTTTGGTTTTTTTGGGGATTT
>NC_068984.1:18870275-18870519 GCF_001194135.2 Octopus bimaculoides
ATATATATATATATATATATATATATATATATATATATATACATATATATGTGTGTGTGTGTGTGTGTGTGTGTGTGATTGTGTGTGTTGTAATTTAATCATCCATAGTCTGAGATGATATTTCGGAATAAAAATTCCTTCTTCAGATATCCCTAGGAATTGATGGAGTTGCCGCGATATATATATATATACATATTCACACACACACACACACACACACACACACACACACACACACACACAC
>NC_068984.1:18870760-18873830 GCF_001194135.2 Octopus bimaculoides
TATATTATATTAGAGGAAAAAGCAAAACCAAGACAGAATGAGTATCTCAAGTCATTTAGAATAATTTTATTGGGTTAAGGTGAATTTGCTAACAGGTTAGCATGTCCACAGACAGGATAATTCATTATCAGAGACAAGGTATGAATATTTTAGACAGGGAAACTTTACAATTTACAAGGAATAAAATATATTCACAGTTTATAAGGAATAAAATAGAAGAATAAAGGAGTAAATAGAAGAATAGAGTAAAGGTAGAATATGGGTGGGTGAATAATAGTCCCAACTCATCATTTTCCTGAAGATATGGATGTTGGTCGGTACTTCCATGAAGGTATAGGTCCTTATTTAAAATCCCAGGTAAATCCAGGCAGTATTTTGGCATATCAAAATTGCAAAGATAATCTGGATCTTGACTGAAGAGAGAAAACTTCGAATGACCTGTCCATGTTTTCTTTGTATCGTCTATCTGTATGTTTTGTCCCTTTCTTGTATCACCTAACTGTCTGGATGTTTTGCTTTCTTGTCCCATTCTGTATTATATATATATATATAGTGTAGGTATCAGTTAGAGGGGTTTAATACCTCCAAGGGATAATTAAATCCAGAGTCACTCCTGGCTATTACCTGGGTAGGTACAGTCTTTTGTAAGGTTGTACAGTAGCAGTTGGTTCGGTTGGAAAACTGGAGTTTAGGTTATATAGGAGAAGAAAATGGATATAATAACAATGAGAAACTCTTGGTTTGCACTGATATGTTTTTAATTAAATAGATAACAAAGGAGAAAAAAGCAGAGATGCTACCCTCATCTCTGCTTCTTCCTCCTTTGTTATCTATTTAATTAAAGACATACCAGCGAAAACTACGAGTTTCCCATTGTTATTATATCCATTTTCTTCTCTTGTATATATATATATATATATATATATATATGTGTGGTCAGGGCAAGGAGCAAAGTGTGGTCAGCCATTATGTTGCATCCTTCGGAATTGTGAACATAAAATGACAACAACAATGATGATGATGATAAAGATGTACAATTGAGGAGAGGGTAAATAAAGCAGTGACAGTAAATTGTTGGTGACCTGGAGATGCAAGCCAAATATTGTTCCAGTTATATACAAAATTATTCTACTAATGCTCTGCTCTAGGGTGTGGCATGAACATCACATCACATTCTGCTATCCTATGAACTTAATAGAATTAATAACTGATTGATGAATTCCTCTAACCATGAAAGGTCAACTAACAGATTTTATTTCCTGCACCATGTGGTGCGTAATTATTTATTTACCATGGGTGCCTGCGTGCACATTAGCGTGTTTATGCGTGAGTGGATGTTTGTGTGTGTGTATGTGTGTGTGTGTGTGTGTGTGTGTGTGTGTGTGTGTATGCACACATTGTGTTTGGGTGTGTATGAATCAGTAAATTTATGTGAATACTGAAATAGGGAGTCTGTATAATATGAAATATATTAAAGCATTGTTCCAGAAATCAAATGCCATATGTCTAAAGGACAATATATAATGTATAATATAGATTGGGTAGAAAGCGTTAATTTGTTGTAGTCACACCAAGTCAGTTCTGATCAAATGAACCTTTGATCGAAAATATTTTTTTCTGTGACCGTTCTCTTTGTTAGGACTACATCATCATCACCATCATTGTCCTCCTTCTCCTCCTCCTCCTCCTCCTCATCATCATCATCATCATCATCCATCATCATCATCATCATCATCATCATCATCCATCATCATCATCATCATCATCATCATCATCATCATCATCGTTTAGTAGTCACTTTTCTATGCATGCATGGGTCAGATGGGATTGGTTGAGACAGATTTTCAATGGTTGGATGCCCTTCCTGTCACCAACCCTCATCTGTCTCCAAGCAAGGTAATATTTTTCCCAATGACCAGGCATGTTTCTCATTGAAGACTAGAAATGAATAACATCTCTTGTATGACGGTATTCTCATTTACAATCATCATACAATGTCATAATGAGGTTACACACAAACACACACACACACACACATACACACACACGCACACACACATAAACACACAAACATACACACACATGCACACGCATGCATACAGACACACAGACAAACACACACATAAAAATATACACACACAAACACATACACACACACACAGAGACACACACACATACACGCATATAAACATACACACATACACAAACACACACACACACACACATAAACATACATACATATGTATGTGAAAGTGCCTTGCCTAGTGGTTAGGGTATTGCACTCACAATGGCTAGACGATGGGTTTGATTCCCAGACCAGGCAGCACATTGTGTTCATGAGAAAAACACTTCTAGCCACAGAATGTTATCATTTGAAAGCTAAAACAATGTAAAGTGCATTGTGACTAGTGATGTATAGCAATATCTGATAGTCTGCTCCATACTATGATACCATCATATATATCTATATATCAAGATACAACAGGCTTCTTTAAGTTTCCGTCAATGAAATCTACTCACATTGCTTTAGCCATCCCAGGGCTTTAGTAAAAGACACTTGTCCAAGATACCATGTAGTGGGACTGAACCTGGAACTACATGGTCTATGTCTTTTGTCTATGTAATGTGTTTTGTTTTAAAGTTAGTAGGAAGAAATTTAAGGAAACCTTGGCTGCTATTTCTAACAAGCCACCTGATTGAGCAGAGTTTCCCTTGCTGACATGAAAATATTGTAAATTAGATAAACAATGAAGAAGTATATTAGAAGCATGTTCTGAATATTTATGCTTGTGATTTAATCTTTTTTTTTTTTCTTGTGTTTTAAAGGAAAATCTCCAAAACATACTTTTGGACAGAAAAATCTCAATACCTTTGGTCATAAACAAGCAGTTATAGCGCTTGACTCATGCAGTAGAAGGAAAATATTTTGTTCAGGCAGGTAAAGTACATAATGTATCATTTTGATAATAATAATAATAATAATAGTAATAATAATAATAAATAATAATAATAAATACAACACACACAAATGAAAGAAAAAATAAAGAGAGAGTACTATAGACGAGTTAGA
>NC_068984.1:18873840-18876954 GCF_001194135.2 Octopus bimaculoides
AAGTTAGATCAATACTAAAAACAGAACTCAATGCTAAAAACAAGATAATAGGTATTAACACTTTAGCTGTCCCAGTTATAAGCTACAGCTACAATATTCTTAACTGGACACTAAACGAACTATCTAAAATAAACAGGAAAACAAGAAAAATAATGACGGGATATAGGATGCACCACCCAAAATTTGACATAGAAAGGCTATATATACAACGCACAGAAGGTGGCAGGGGTCTTATACAGCTGGAAAACTATTATAAAATAACCACCATAGGACTGCAAAAATACCTACTCCAGAAGCAAGGAAAACTAATACAAATAGCCACAAAACATGAGCAAAGCAAAAAACTGTTTTCAGTATTTAAGGAGGCTGACAAATACAAACAAGAAATCATACTACCTAACAAATACGAAGAAGAAGAGACTTATGCATCGCATACAAAGTTTTAAGGAAAAGAAAAAAATAATGGTGGAAGGATGATAGAGATGTGACCCTTCTGACACAGGAAGGCCTCTAGGGATAACTGAGGAACCCCACTGTCCGAGATTTCCCTGAAACCCCAGGAGCAAGCACCCTCTCCAATTCCTTCTCTCCAACTCACAGGTACCATCCACTCTTGCCATTTTCACACCATTCACTCACCTTTCAATAAACTCACTTGAGAACACCATTTCTCTCTCCACTCTCAATTTCCTTTCAAGTGGGACTTGAAGAAGTTAATGAGACCTCTACTAAAGCAGAAAGTGTCTGTCCTCATGCCTTTCAGCCTTGTCCACCAAACAACTCCTTTCATCACAGCCACCAGGCAAAAGAAAACTGCCTTGTCTATCTGATTGAAGGAGGGCAGTGGTGCAATCATCACTACTGACTCAGCCAACAGATGGATCTGTCCCACACATGACAGCAGCTGTTCTACACAACCCCACACAAGTCAGCAATGCCCGGACACTGAACGAGGGCGTGCAGAATGGTTTCATTCTGAACCTCCTGATAATAATGATGATTTCATTTATTTGCCAAAAATAATAATAAAGAATAATAAAGAACAACAATTGTACCTGTGATCATCAGGGCTTTTGGGAACAATTTCGTATGGCACTCTTAAACACTATGGTCAAATACCAGGAAACCCAAAAGGATCAGAACTACAAAAACTGTTCTCATGAGAACTGTTCATATCTTAAGAAAAACAGTCAACTTAAAAATACCTGATTCCCTTAAAACTCTTTCAAAACTGAAATGTTACAAATTTAACTGAATCTTAGACCTCAGATTCTGATCTCATTCTTCTACAAACTTTTATTGCTAATCCTAAATAACATCTGTAGTAAAACCTCCAACTTGCTGTTACCTGAGGTCTTTGGGTGAGGGGCATAGTCAAATATATAAACCCCAGTATTTGATTGGTACCTCATATTATCACAACCAGAAGATAAAAGGCAAATTTGAACTCCGAATATAACCAGCAGTAAATAAATACTGCAAGGACTCTGATTCTGCCATTTTGAAAGTAGTTTTTATTTGCTAGGCCAATGCTAAATAAAGTTGCTTATATCTGTCAATATGATGTTATATAAAAACAGCTTATTTCAATATCAGATGAGAGCTGTTGTATTGTGAGTGTGAATGAACCCTTCTGTATTTTCTATATTTAATCTGTCTTGAATTTCAAAGCTTAAAATGTACATAAATTCATGCTCGTTAATGTTGTAACTCAGTAACTAAACTGCTATATATAGTGATAAGTTTCATGCAAGCAGATAATGTGACCCAGTTACAATTACCAGTTCAAGTCAATTCATTTCATATTATGCTTTGTCAAATCTGTACTTTCAGAAATAATTCATAGCTTCATGAGAAAGAAAGGCGATTTATAGTTGGTTCACTTGCTACTTGAAGATAAAGTTTTTTAAAGAATTTTAAGCTGTTTACATGTCACTAAGCTTCATATGATAGATAACTGTGGAGGCTTATAATCAGTTGTGTCACTAAACCCAATATGGGATTAGTTGAATGGTACTAATCCTAATATGGATTAATTGAACAATACTGTTATTAGTTCATAACAAGTCTAAACTTATTCTTGGCTACTTAAACCTTTTGATACCAGCCTGATTGAAGCTATCTCTGCTGCTTTCATTCAAATTCCTCCTGTATTAAAGTGTTCAATAATTAAATCATGGTTTTATCTAAGAACATTTCTGTTAAATTATGTTCCAAACAACATTTTAATCTTTTAATTAATTAATAAAATTAATTATTTTACTAAAGCCCATTAAATTCTTGATCATTTTCAAAATTAATTGAAATATAGACAATGTATTTCACAAGAAAATATCCTCATGAAAGTGGTACAAAGGGAAATTTCATACTTTTGTTTTAAATTCTGACGGAGATTTAGTAAAATTTCTCTGAAAATTAAGGGTAAACTACAAAGGAAAATTTGAGATGTTTATAGGTATGAAGTAAATTTTGATTAGGAGAAGAGGGTCAGAGTTGCTATGACCTTTTCTATACCCTCCAGATTAATGAGATTAATATGGTTCAGGTCAATGTCTGTAAAAAAAATGTGTTCAGAAGAGAACCAGTGGACTTGTAACAAGGTGAATTCCACTAAATATACTGAAGGACCAGCTGGTAGGGTTCAACAATGTGACATGTTTGACCTTGCTCTTTGCAGTACCTGAAGCAACTATCTATTCAACTGAACAAGATAGTGTTTTAGGGTTGTTGTTTTTTAATAGTTTGGCTTGGATGAAGGATCTTTTAAGCCCATCATATATATGTATATATATATATACATATATATATATATATATATATATATATATATATATGTGTGTGTGTGTGAATAAAAATAAATACAAAAAAAGGGTTTTGTATGATCGTGTATAGAGGAATATATTATTTTATTTAAAAGAGTTCCAACTCTGTCTGTTTTTTATGTTTTATTTATATTCTTGTAAAATTAATGTGGGATATAGAATATGGAATATATAATATATAATATAAAAAAAGATGGATGGTACAATGAAATGAAGTATTGAAAGTCTTATTGAATATATGGAATATGTCTTATTGAATATATGAAATATTGAGTGTTCAATATAAAGGATT
>NC_068984.1:18883025-18892174 GCF_001194135.2 Octopus bimaculoides
GTGTGTGTGTGTGTGTGTGTGTGTGTGTGTGTGTGTGTGTGTGTGTGTGGCCCATTGTCCACAAGTCAGAAAAAAAGCACATTTTTAAAGAGAATTTGTGCAACATATCTCATGAACCAACTGAATTTCTAACTGTAAAAGTTTACGTGGAACCAGTTGTAGCTTTCTGATCAGCAATATGCCATAACCAGGAATATATTACACAACAACATAAAAGTATATGCATACATATACATATATATATTTATGTGCAGTTAAGTCTATGCCTGATCATAGAATGACCAATGGTTTCACATCCATAAAGGGCTTAGCCCTATGGATCACTCATCAGACTCTACAGCCAAAGGCCATATAGTTTTTCAAACTTAGGAGGTAGAAAGCCGTTATGGTCAATTAGGTAATAAGTAAACAACGAATAAACAATCCAGGTCAGCAAGGATGAGTTATATCCCTTAGATCAGTCCATATGGGTCAAAAAGAAGATGGGGGAACTCCGCCCTTTGGTAACTTTTAGCTTGTAAGGATCTTCTCAGATCTAATTAAGGAATGGGGAATCCAATGCTTGCAGCAGGCAGTGTTTGTAATGGATGCAGGAGCTGTGAATTTCTTGCCAGGAATTCAATAATTCTGGTCCTACACACACACACACACGCACGCACACGCACACGCACACACACACACACGCACGCACACGCACACGCACACACACACACACACACACACAGAGCTGAGTTGTGCAGTTAAGAAACTTGCTTTGTAACCATGTGGCTTCAGCTTCCATATCACTGCACAACACTTCTTGGGGAGGTTGCCTGAGGCAACCAATGTCTTGTGAGTGAATGTGGCAAATGGAAACTGGATTGAAACTTGTCATATACACACACACACACACACACACACACACACACACACAGAGTAAGAGCTGTGTTTTATGGTATTGTTTACGTATTTTGGGCTTTGAATTTTACAGGAAGATCGAGATTCATTTAAAAGCGAATATATTTATGGTGCTCCGACAGAAATATATTCATCTCCAAAAGAACAATACAACTGGTCTTGGCCATCGATGTCCTCCCTAACAGATGGAGACTTAGAAAGTATGCTATTTATTTATAGATTCATCATTGTATACCAACCACAGATTAAGAGGTTTATCATATTTATTGTACCAGTCCTTAATGATAAAGTTCAACCATAGAGTTGTCAATAATTAAAAATGCATATGAAAATAAAATAATAAATTACTACAATTATTTTCTCCAATGTCATCTGAAAAGCAATAGTTAAGTTAGTGTTAGAATATTCAATGTGGAGTGCCAAAAATATAACTAAAAAAATTATTATACAATAAAGAAAAGGCAGTGACTAGTATTATTTCTATCCTTTTGGTAAGTATGGGGGAAAAAACACCAGACATATTCTGGTCTTATTATACCTCTTTAGCAAACTACAGATTTCACTGTACTTGCTGAAATAATACTGAATGAGTTTCTAAATTCATAAACAATATTGTACTTATACAAAGGTCTTCTTGAAAATTAAACCTAAAATCACTGAGATTAATTACTCAGAGATCCATCTGCATGAAAATTAATAGTTAAGTTTGTGTTAAGTAAAAGTAAAAAATAAACAAGTAAAACATAAAGGATAAAAGAATTGGAATGAGATTTGTTTTCATTTTTAATTTTTATTTTGTTGCAGTGTTTTCCCAGAATGCTCACCTTCAGTACCCACTGCTTACAGATTCTCCTACAGAATTAAACAACCAATCACCAAGAGAAGAAATATCATTGACACATTCCATAACTGACAAGGCAATAATCTATCCTATATAACTTTAGTATTATTTGTATTAATTTATTTATTCATTTTCATTCTATTTAAACAAGCGGTGAACCCTGGTGGTCAAATATTGTAAGAGAAGTAATCTTTACTAAATCAAACATGGTAGTATAGGAAAGTTGGTTATACATCATTAGATGTATATACCTGACTTTCCTATATAAAATTAAGAATATAACGGAACGCTGAACTCCAGACTATCAACTTAAACAACACTTTATTTAGGTGGTAAATATATACATCTTTAGCTTCTGTGTGTATGAGCATAGTTGTTGGGACGTTGTTCTGTAGTTGTAAGCGAGCTGTCGAGTGTAAGTCCGAAAGATGTAGAGAGACAGCTTAACACGTAAAGAGACTGTCTCCAGGTTGGAGTATTAGAGACACTCTTGACACGTCCGTGCTCATGGTCGGCCGACCGTAAAAGAGATAGAATTAAGCGGGAACGCTTGCTTGTTTAATTCAACGCATGCGTGAGACCACGCATGCGCACAGCGTTACTACAGTAGTATTAGACATTTGAATTTTAAATTGAAAAGCAAGAAAGATGCAAAGAATATACATTGAATGTACATCTTTAATATTTTCACTCATTAGAAAGATCTTAAAATTTTCAGTTATAAGATTGTTTTTTTCAATAGACTGTGATACTTATGGCTTCATGGAACACATTAAGGGTAAGGATAATAATCCTTTCTACTGAAAGTGTTATATGGACTGTTAGATTTGTTTGTTGTTCATCCTAAGTCCCATATTTCAATATAGTTCGTCTGAGGTCTCTGTTTTGTTGCTGTTTTGAGTGACTGTCGGGGTTGAAGCTAATTGAGATATATGGCGAGGAAAACATTCTTGTTTCTTGATAATTAACATTCGGTGAGTGAGTTCTTTGTTTATAGTTAATAAATAAATGTGATAACTAAGTTGTACAACTTGTGTTTTCTCTGCGAGTTCCCAAGAGGAATACAACAGAAAGCACAAGGCCTGAAATTTTGGGGCAGGGGACTAGTCAAGTACATCAACCCCAGTATTTCACCGGTACTTAATTTATCAAGCCCAAAAGAATGAAAGGCGAAGTTGACCTCAACAGAATTTGAACTCAAAATACCACTTAGCATTTCACCTGGCGTGCGAACAATTCTGCTACCTAGCTACCTCAAGGGTAATAATAACAATGGAAGGTATTTATGGTGGTTTTGATGCCAGTGATGCTAGTCGTGGTTATAGATGTTTTGTCATGATGCTAACAATGACAATGTTGCTAAGAATTGATGGTAACATCAGAGGGACTGTTTTTACACAAATCTAGGTTAATATTTGTAAATGCATGTGCGAGGTGTCTTCTATTATAGTCCTGGGTTGATTAAAGCCTTATAAGTGAATTTAGTAGACAGAAACTGAAAGAAACTTATCATCATCATTTACTCTCTGTCTTCCATGCTGGCATGGGTTGGACAGTTTGACAAGAGCTGGAAAGCCTAGGGACTGCAATGAGCTCCACTGCCTGCTTTAGCATGGTTTTTACAGCTGGATGACCTTCCTAACACCAACCACTTTACAGAGTGGACTGGCTGTGTTTTATGTGGCACCAGCACCAGCGAGTTTACTACATAACTTACATACATACAAACATACATGCATATATATATTACCATTTAAAAATATTTTCTTTTTTCTTTTTTGTTTCTTTTTATTTCAACTGCCCCCCCCCTCCTCCCCTCTCTCCATAAACTTACAAGTACATACACCAACATGCACCTCCACCACTTCATATTGTAAACACGCTGACCACACACTATATACTTTCCTCTACTGAAAAAACTTATAGTAGCTGCCACAATTCTTCCCTTCTCCCTCTTACTTTCTCAATGCATATATATTTTCTTTCTTCTCCTAGACCAAAAACATTTCCCCACCATCTCCCTTCCATATATATATATATATATATATATATATATATATATATATATATATATTTATATATGTGTGTGTGTGTGTGTGTATACCAGTGTCCCCTGACTGACTCCCATGCCAGTGGCATGTAAATAGCACCATCCGAATGTGGTCGATGCCAGTGGCCCGTGACTGGCTTCCGTGCCAAGGGCACGTAAAAAGCACCCACTACACTTTCAAAGTGGTTGGCATTAGGAATGGCCTCCAGCTGTAGAAACCTTGCCAGATCAGATTGGAGCCTGGTGTAACTCTTGTACATATATATATATATATATATACACACACACATGCACATGTGTGTGTGTTTGTCTAGCTGCTACATGGTAGCTGTTAACAGGCATCATCATCATCAAGCAAACAAGATTGTTAGTTTGCAGTCTTGTGTGAAAAATATATCAGGCTATGGGAGGGAAAATATTACCTTCTTTGGAAACTGATGGGGGTTGGTGACAGGAAATCTGCCTCAACAAATTTTGCTCTACCCATGCAAGCATGGAAAAGTGGACATTAAATGATGACGATAACAATGATGATGATGATTATGATGATGACAATGATGACAACAATAGTTTTATGGACTATGTTAATGGTACTGATAATAATATGAAATTCAATAATAAAAGGTATTTATGATGGTTTTGATGTTGGCGATGCAAGTCATGGTTATAATGGTTTCATCATGATATTAATAATGACACTGTTGCTAGGAATTGATTATAAATATCATCAAAGTTACTGTCCTTTGTACTAATCTAGGACAATATTTGTAAATGTAATCAATCGATAATCAGTTATATTTCTGAGTATCTGTTTTGTTGATAAACTTCTTCTGCAGGTTTTCTTGTGCAGACAATAGTTTTGAACTTCCATTCAGTGTCTTATAAATGTGACTATTTGATGTCTAAACGTTTCTATTGTTTCTCTTCTTTGATTTAGTCAGATGACTTCGCTCTATCAACTTGCACGCAGAGAATAGATGAAATAGAAGGTGATACAATGCCTTCAGTTGGTATGTATGTTTGCCTTTGTGTTGAGATTAAATATTTTATCTTTTTCAATATTCTGAATGATTAACTTAAATTTGATATCTTGATATGTTCACAATTGATATCATATTTTGGTCAAACTTTACCTTTCACCTCTTTGAGGTTAATAAAATAGAGTACCAGTCACATGCTGGGGTAAATGGTATCAACTAAAGCCTCTCATTTCAAATTTGCTGGCCTCATATATAAAGAGTTCCTCTACCTCTTTACAGTCTGAGTTCAACTCCCATTGAAGTCAACTTTGCCTTTCACCCCACTAGGGTCGATAAAGTAAAGTACCAATCAAATCTTGAGATCAATGGTACTGACTAAGCCCCTTCTCTCAAAATTGTTGACTTTGTGCCTAAATTAGTAACCAATATAAGGCAGCAAACTGACCAAGTTGTGAGATCTTTAAATATAGTTCCTTGCTTTATTTGTTCCAAGTGTGGTGGATTGACAGAATCATCAGAGTGTTGGAAAATATGCGTCTTTCTAAATCTTTAAGTTCTGTGTTCAAATCCTGCTGAGATCAACTTTGACTATTATTCTTCCAAGGTTGATAAAATAACTGGCACTCCATACACTATGATGGTAAGAGTTCCAGTTGATCCAATCAATGGAACAGCTTGAGAAATTAATGTGCAAGTGGCTGAGCACTCCACAGACATGTGTACCCTTAACCCTTTCATTACCGTATTTATTTTGAGATGCTCTGTGTTTCTTTCAATTGATTTTAAATCACCATCATCATCATCATCATCATCATCATCATCATCTTTTAACGTCCGTTTTCCATACTGGCATGGATTGGACCATTTGACTGGGGACTGGCAGACCAGGAGGCTGCACCAGACTCCAGTCTGATCTAGCAATGTTTCTACAGCTGGATGCCCTTCCTAACGCCAACCACTCCGAGAGTGTAGTGGGTGTTTTTTATGTGCCACTGGCATGGGAGCCAGTCAGGTGGCACTGGCATCGGCCACGTCCGGATGGTGCTTTTTACGTGTCACCGGCACGGGGAGCCAGTCAGGTGGCACTGGCAACAACCCATGCATGCATGGTGCTTATTGCATGCCACCAGCACCAGAGCCAGTCAGGCAGCACTGGTATCAGTCACAACTACAATTTCTGAATTTAGTAAAACAACTTAGTTGTCATTAAGCTGATGTTAGGAACATAAATTGTGACTAAGATTTGGTGGAAGATTTTAATTCAGAACTTTTGAAAACAAGACATTTATACTACAGAGCCAGAGGTGGTTTCAGGCAGGTTGGTATCAAATGGGTTAATATAATTCTCAGAGAGATTCAGTATGACACAGAATGTAACAAGGCTGGCCCTTTGAAATACAAGTACTACTCACTTACACAGCTGAGTAGAGTGGAGCAATGTGAAATAAAGTGTCTTGCTCAAGGACACAACACACCACTGGGATTTGAACTTGCAACCTTATGATCATGAGCTGAATTCCCTAACACCACTGAGCCACATGCCTTCAGGTTGATAAAATAAAGTATTTGTCAAGTACTGGGGTTGATGGTATCAACCAATCTTCTCCCCTGTCTCAAAATTGCTGGCTTTGTCATGTCTAAATCAGAAATAATTACTGTAGTTTCAGATGCACAAAATACTGTTATCCTCAGAGATGGAATGTCTTTTATTGTAGATCTGTTCAATAAATGTTTAAAAACAACAACAAATTGGCTATGTGCTTAATAAAGAAATCAATAAAGGAGAATTAACTTTTTTGCCAAAGTGGACTGAGACCAGGAAACACATTACTCCTAAGTTTGTAACTCAATCTCCCCGTACAAGTTTAGAATCAATAGTCTATTATAGATCAGGAAGCCAGGGTCTTTTATTTTCACTTTCCTGAGATAACTTATATACATAAATAAATAAATAAATAAATAAGTAAATAAAATGGAGAAAGTCTGCTTAAAGATTATTATTTAGTCGTCAGGCTTGATGTATACTGAACTCTTTATCAGTGACATTTATAAACTGCATTTCAAACCAATATAAGAAACTCTAAGCAGTTACCCAACATGAAGGAAATATCAACTAAATTTTGCCTCAAATTGCACAAACTGTCTTGCAAAGGGAGAGACACATTGGATAACAGAGTCTTAAACATAAAATACTTGCAAGAAGGAAGGAATGATCATGGCTGGAATGTTTTTAATCATAGGTCTGCTCTATCACAGCTAACCCAGGGTTAAATACTAACAACACTAGTGAGAAGGTATTAAATCAGTGGTTCTCAACCATTTTTTTTTTGCTTATGGCTCTCTTTGATTCTTATTTTACTCTATTAGACCTCCATAACAACTCAATGTATATAAAAAAGTATCTTACTGTATTTTTATAATTAAATATTATTAAGAATTGAATAAAAAAATTGTTAAAACATTTTGTATATTACAGAAGTATAAGTGATTTATTGCACATAAATTTTAACAAGAAAATCATGTATGGATCCTTTAAGGGCCACGTGGACCTCAGTTGAGAACCATTGGTAAAATGCTGGGAAATTCTTAGTGGTGGAAATAATTCTTTCTCGTTTAGCACAAGGCTGGCAATTAGGAGAGGTTAATCAATGCCATATAGAGATAAAAGAGTAAAGATCCCCTTCAGTCATGGGATTGCACACCTAGAAAGTTTCCCTCCAAGGTACAAGTCCAGGCATGGTTGTTTTTGAAAGACCAGCAGTCACCCATGCATAACAGACTCCCCCCTCGATGCTGCCAATGTTATCCAGGAGAAAGGCAAAGTCTGATATAGCTTGGAACCAGTGACGTCACAACTCAATTCTACAGCTGAGTGAACTGGAGCAATGTGAAATAAAGTGTTTTGCTCAAAAATACAACACACAGCCCAGTCTGGGAATCAAACTTACTATCTCACGATTGTGAGTCCTACACTCTAATCACCAAGCTGAAATGATATTACTGAAGAGAAGTTTCAAAGTGGTTATTTAATGAGGTTAAGTTAAATTGAGAAAATTAAGTTAAATATGTCTAAGTTTAGAAAAAAAAAAAAAATGATAAACTTCAATTTCAGATGAAAACTTAAAATCGTATTTGGTGATTGCTGGCATGGTTGTAGTTAAAATGTTTGCTTATATCATGGTATCTGGGGTTCAGTCCCACAATACAACACATTGGGAAAATATTTACCATAACTTCAGATTGACTAAAATCTTGGGAATGAAATTTGGGAGAGAGAAAACTGGAAGCTCACAGACTGTACCTGCTCTTGAGCAATACAGGCTTCATTTAGCACTACTCATTGATTCATAGGTTTATTTTAGAAGAGCCCACTCAGTTGTAAGCTTTCTGATTAAGTTCTCAGGC
The DNA here is from genome assembly GCF_001194135.2 of Octopus bimaculoides. Taxonomy (NCBI): domain Eukaryota; kingdom Metazoa; phylum Mollusca; class Cephalopoda; order Octopoda; family Octopodidae; genus Octopus; species Octopus bimaculoides. Next base: position 18,891,199 of record NC_068984.1, read on the forward strand.
TGAGAATAACGTCATCCTCTCCCTATCTCACCAGTTTCTAAGGCTCTACAAAAGGTCATGGGCATTGCACTTCCTGCCCTGATTCATTCATAATATATTCACACACACACACACACATACGTGCTCTCTCTCTCTCTCTTTCTCTTTCACACACACACAGGCGCATACATGTAAATATAAAATAATTGTATAACATATATGTATGTAGGTATAAAATAATTCACACTTCTTTCATCATCATCATCATCATCTTTATCACCACCACCATCACTTACACTACCACCACCACCACCATCACTTACACTACCACCACCACCTCCTCCTTCTCCACCTCCTCCACCTCATTTTCATCATCATCATCATCTTTATGGATCATCATGGTCCACATAAATTCTTATTCAGCACCACAATCCTCACAAACAGCCCAGAAGACCACACCTTCCTTATACATTCCATTTTTGGCCTGGTTTCTACAACTGGATGCTCTTCCTATCACCCACTACTTTACAGCATACTAAGTGGATTTTATTGTGGTATCAGCACTAGAGGGGCTGTCATGTTCTCAGCAAGACAAGATCAAAGAAATCTTCTTCGCCCTACATTTTCCCACACACTTGTCATCCCTCTACAGTTATTTCTTTACTACCCACAAGGGGCTACACACAGAGTGGACAAACAAGGACAGACAAACGGATTAAGTCGATTACATCGACCCCAGTGCGTAACTGGTACTTATTTAATCGACCCCGGAAGGATGAAAGGCAAAGTCGACCTCGGCGGAATTTGAACTCAGAACGTAGCGGCAGACGAAATACCACTAAGCATTTCGCCTGGCGTGCTAACGTTTCTGGTTGCATTTTATCATAGCACCAACACTAGAGAAGTTAACATAACCTCAGCAAGATAGGACTAAAGAAATTTCTTGAACCTTTGCTTTCTCCACTCCAACAACTTTAAATGTATCTATATCCATATA
>NC_068984.1:18892460-18899750 GCF_001194135.2 Octopus bimaculoides
ATATATATATATATATATATATATATATATAAGGGTAAAGACGCCCTTCAGTCATAAATGACCATGGGATTGCACCTAGAAAATTACCTTCTGAGGCACAAGTCTAGGCAAATTTGCTTATGGAAAACCAGCACCCACCCATGCATAACAGCCTCCCCCTCTCCATGCCACTGATGTTATCCAAGGGAAAGGCAAAAGTTGATACAGTTTGGCTCTAGTGACATCACAACTCATTTCTACAGCTGAGTGAACTGGAGCAACATGAAATAAAGTGTTTTGCTCAAGAACACAACATACTGCCTGGTCCAGGAATTGAACTTGCTACCTCATAATTGTGAGCCTGATGCTCTAACCATCAAGCCTTCACTATATATATATAAGTGCAGGAGTGGCTGTGTGGTAAGTAGCTTGCTTACCAACCACATGGTTCTGGGTTCAGTTCCACTGCGTGGCACCTTGGACAAGTGTCTTCTACTATAGCCTTGGGCCGACCAAAGCCTTGTGAGTGGATTTGGTAGACAGAAACTGAAAGAAGCCCGTCATATATATGTATATATATATATGTATGTATGTGATGTGTGTGTGTATGTTTGTGCGTCTGTGTTTGTCCCCCTAGCATTGCTTGACAAGCGATGCTGGTGTGTTTATGTCCCCATCACTTAGCGGTTCGGCAAAAAGAGACCGATAGAATAAGTACTAGGCTTACAAAGAATAAGTCCAAGGGGCGATTTGCTCGACTAAAGGCGGTGCTCCAGCATGGCCACAGTCAAATGACTGAAACAAGTAAAAGAGTATATATATATATATATATATATATATATAATATCAAGATAAATAGATAACTAACTAAATAGAGATATAGAGATGCTGAAACTTAAAACTGATTTCTGTTTCTCTGAAACAGTATCAGCATAGAAAAGTTATATATCTCTTTGAAGTTTACAAACATTACAAAATATTGCGTCGTTCTGTTTTTCTGTTTTCTTTAGATGTAGTTGCTGAAAATGTTTCCACAATAAAAAATGATAACTCGGATATTAAAACAACCAATTCTAGTTTTTCTTCTGACACTCCAATTGTTCCATCAAAGATCTCATCTGAGAATGTCCAAATTGATGCTTGCAGTCACACAAATTATAATAATGTAGCTGAGGAGCCAGAAACATCATTGGTAACAGATCATGTTCTGACAGTAAGTGGAAACTTCAATGTATATTGGTTTGTAATAACTAATACATAATTTCTCTAAGTTGATTGGTTGTTCCTCTATGGCAAGGGAGAGAATTGTCTTGCCTAGAATCTATTATTTTCTAAATATCTTATAATTGTTTTACTGTTGATATACACTGATCAGTGTGCTGACAAAATCTAACTTCCCTCAGTTGATTGGTTAATTCTCTCTCTGTCTCTCTCTCCACTATCTCTCTGACTAGCAAAGGAGAGAATTGTTTCACCAAGGGTCTGTAGTGGCACGAAATTATAGCCGCCATTGAGGAAGTACTATTTTGTGCATGCGCAGGGGACTTCACCACCGGAAGCCCCTCGAGTGCACATGCGTAGTAAAACTAGTACTTAAAGAGTGAGTTTCACTTTCTTAGGCAGTTAAGCGACAGACCTTCTACGTGACAACTCCTCGCTCCTCAATGAAGCACTCTTCACCTCGATGCCTTCGATGGTGATAGCTACTTGCTTCTCTGGCAGGCATCAAGGAAGCTCTTAACTTTCCAATACCAAACTACAACTTAATCAGCGGCTGCTAAGCTGAATGACAGGAACTGTGAAACCAAGCATCATCAGAAAAATAAAACTTATTTTTATTATGTTGTTGAATTGTTCTACTGTTCCTTAATATATATTTATGTTGAAAGGTGATAGAGAGAGACTAAAGTCTCTATGACAACTATCAAACTTTTACAGGTCCATATTTTTCTTTTTAACTCGACTTGTAATGACTTATTGTTGATATATACCAATTACGATAACAATAATGATAAGAAGGCTATAAAAGCAGAGTTGGGAAAGAATGAGAAGAAAATTCCTGTGTAACAACTACAGTCTTTTGTAGTGAAGTAGATTTGGGTCAGAGACAAACAAATGGAAACTTTATGGTGGGATAGAGAGAGTCAGTCTAAAAACTCAGTACACACTTAATATGGCCAGGTTTTAATCAATTTTCAAAACTTATTTATTATTCTGAAGACGCTAATAATCCTTTCTGCTATAGGCACAAGGCCTGAAATTTGGATGGTGGAGACTAGTTGATTACATTAACCCCAGTGTTTCACTGGTACTTAATTTACTGACCCTGAAAGGATGAAATACAAAGTTGACCTCAGTGGAATTTGAACTCAGAACGTAACAATAGGCAAAATGCCATTAAGCATTTCGTCCAGCATGCTAATGATCTACCAGTTCATTACCTTATTTATAACTAATAATAAACAGATTTTAGTGATACATAAATAATTAAAACAAAAATATTGTATTTTTTATTCTCATTTTTAATATTCTCTTTTTGAATAAAATTATTCCATTTTGAACAGAATTATTCTCGTTTTGGTTGGAATTATTTCATTTTGAATGAAACTATTCCATTTTGATTGGAATTATTCCATTTTTAATGGAATTATTGTTGTATTGAAGGCAGCAAGATGGTAGAAACGTTAGCACGCCAGGCGAAATGCTTAGCAGTATTTTGTCTGTCTTTACATTCTGAGTTCAAATTCGGACAAGGTTGACTTTGCCTTTCATCCTTTTGGGGTCAATAAATTAAGTACCAGTTGCCTACAGGGGATCAATCTAATCGACTGGCCCCATCCCCCAAAATTTCAGGCCTTGTATCTAGAGTAGTAAAGATTATTCTTGTATTGAATGTGAAATGGTATAGTCTTTAATAATATAACCACAAAGACAGTTCTTGATTTTTTACTAAAACTTCAAAACAAAACTATTTGATGTTTACAATAACAAATTACAATATATGCATTGTTGGTATTATTTAGTCCCAGTTCCAGCCACGTTCATCAAGTCTTTAGGTGACTACAGAAATTGCTTGACAATACTCTCAACCATATCTTTAAGTGTTATTGTCATACATGTCTTAAGTTGATTCTAGTTAAGATGAATATTTTTATCAATAACACTCAAATAAGTCAAACACTACATATGTAAGTGCAATCGATCTCATAACTAATACTGTTTGATATTACTGTCCTTTTCTTCCAATCTTATATGATAAACATTATACACTTTTCCATAGACTAATTCAATATGACGTATTGATATTGGCTGACAGACCTAATGGTCAGTTATTTGAGTGATATAAAATTACAGTCATTGAATCACATTAATATAATGAAATTGTTGGAAATAATACCAACGGATAATTTTCTAATTCATTTATTGTTGTGTACAAACCTTCTGTAGTATGTATTTAGGTTTCTTGCATTTCTCTGGTTGCATTTCGTTTGGGTATATATGTGTGTGTGAGAGAGTGTCATCATCATCGTTTAATGTCTACTCTCCATACTGTCATGGGTTGGACGGTTTGACATGGAGCTGGCTAGCAGGGAGCTGCCTGGACTCCAACTGTCTGCTGTGGCATAGTTTCTTATTTCTTTATTGCCCACAAGGGGTTAAACATAGAGGGGACAAACAAGGACAGACAAAGGGACTAAGTCGATTACATCGACACCAGTGCATAACTGGTACTTAATGTATTGACCCCGAAAGGATGAAAGGCAAAGTTGACCTTGGCGGAATTTGAACTCAGAACCTAACGGCAGACGAAATACTGCTAAGCATTTCGCCCAGCATGCTAATGTTTCTTATTTCTTTACTGCCTACAAGGGGCTAAACATAGAGGGGACAAACAAGGACAAACAAAGGGGTTAAGCCGATTACATCGACCCCAGTGCGTAACTGGTACTTAATTTATCGACCCCCGAAAGGATGAAAGGCAAAGTCGACCTCGGCAGAATTTGAACTCAGAACGTAATGGTAGATGAAATAGCGCTAAGCATTATCGCCCGGTGTGCTAATGTTTCTGCCAGCTCGCTGCCTTGTTGTGGCATAGTTTCTATGGATGGATTCCCTTCCTAATGCCAGCCACTTAACAGAGTGTGCTGGGTACTTCTTACGTGTCACCATCACAGATGCATTTACGCAGCACTGGCACGGGTGCTTTTTACGTGCCACTGGCACCTGAAAGGACAAACCTATATGTGTGAAGACAACGATTTTACTTAGCTTGACATGTCTTATCAAGTACAGCAAATTGCCACATCTCCTGGTCCCTTGTCATTTCCCCAGTGAGACCCAATGTCTGAAGACCCTTTTTCACCCGTTTATCCTATGTCTTCTTGGGTCTACCCCTTCCATGTGATTATAATGCATTCTACTATAGGTATAAAGCCTGAAATTTTAAGGGAGGGATATAGTCAATTACTTTGACCACAGTGCTCAATTGGTATTTATTTTATCAACCCTGAAAGGCAAAATTGACCCTGGCAGTATTTGAACTCTGCATGTAAAGATGGACGAAATGATACTAAATATTTTTCCCAGCATGCTAATGATTCTGCCAGGTCGTCACCTTCGTGTGTAGTTATAATAAAAATAAAATAATTAGCCAATACTTTTTGCAGAGAAAATATTTATAATACATTTATAAAAGTGGTGACTGACTTTGAACTCTGGATGGGTGGATGAACAGACACCCACATTATAGAAAAAATTTTCAGAAGTGCACTACTTCTGTAATATGGGAGTTACGTGCTTCCATCACACCCATATGCGTGAATATGTATGCGTCATATTCTTTAAAGTTAGAAAATAAAATGGAAATAGTGATATTATTTGGCAATCTTCAGGCATCTCACCTGTTTTTAGGCATCTCACCTTGTTTTTGTTCCTATTCCTTTCTTGTTTTTTTTTGTTAAAAAAAATTCTTCAGTTACTTTTGTTTCAACAATGGAGATTACGTGAATAGGATCAGAGACGTTTTGCCCCACGCAGAAACTGTAGAGGCTACTCAGAAGTTTTGCAAGCCTGGAAACCTTTCCGTATTGTCAGCAGTATCCCAGGGTCACAAGCGTTTTGTCCCTTAATCTGTATGCTACACTACACAAGCAAAGACGTAGAAGCTAATGAAAATAACTTTTCAAATTTTTAATCCACTTCATTCCCAATTTTTTTCTTTTAATTTTTCGAATATACCGTAAATCCTCGAGTATAATCTGCACTTTTTCCCCAAAATTTAAAGGTCAAAATTTCTAGTGCGTACTATATACGAGGTTAAAAATGAAAAACATTTTCTAAGTGATAAATATGTAAAGGCAATTTACTTAATATTTATTTTTCACTGATGTTATTACTGTTATTTCTTTATTTTCTGCAAACAAAGTGCACAAAAAAGCTACACGTTTGCATTATGTTATATATACAATAATAATAAAGGACATTACCGTATATACGTTTACAAACCAAGGACGTTATATAGACCTCGTTGACTCAAGTTAGAGAAGGGGTGCTAAAAATCTCCTGCGTATTATACTCAAGGGCAGACTGTACTCGAGGATTTACGGTATATATATTTTTTAACTTCACGTTTAAAAATACGAAGATTTCAATACTGAAATGAATTCTTTTTTTTTTTAAATCCCAATTGCTTATATTTTCTTTATTCAATTATATTCTCTTTTGTCAATGTAATGTTTCTTTTTGTTTGATCTATCATAAAATTTGTAGCACCCTTGAACACAATCAGCTCTGGGTCATATTGACCTGTCACGGTTTCCAATTTATTTAATTTCATTTTATTGTCATCTCTTCGGGCCAAAGGAAAATAATTAAAATACGTTACGCTATTGTTATTTAGCCACAAACCATCCCTGATTGAAGAAATTTATGCTCAAAGGTATTCTAACATTGACCACCACCGCTTTTTAGGAGTATCTGGGATTACATTATTATATTTTCTTTTAACTTTAATAGGATTTGAAGAAATATGCCTGCTATTTCTACCAGCTCTAACGACTGTGTAGAAGCTCATCTCGTTACTAGGCAAAACTTGAAAACCCAGCCTCGTCTGCATTTTTTTTTAATCAATTAGTTTCTGTCTTCACTGAACTAATTTAAGTTAACACGTTTAACTATTGAAAATAATGTCGAGCAAATTTTATCAACACAGGAATACAGAAGACCTAAACAAGATACACCACTATTTTAATTATCGTTAGAACATTGTTCAATTTACAATCAATCAGCTTGGTCTTGATCAGGCTTCTGATTAATTCCAACTGTAACCTTCCCATCTTTTCCCCCATGAGCTGGAGGATTGCCGTGGCATCAATTTCTAAGGCAGTGAGGTATGATTTGGTGGAGATTCGACAAGAGTTTCAATAGCTCAATGGACAAAAGTAGATTTGCTTTCCTTCGGCTCTTACATCCTCAGCAGAGAAAAGATCTGACAGTTTCTGGAAAATGGTTTATTCCAACCCATTTAAAAGACAAGGACTAAAAAATGACATAACGAAAATAATTTCATGTGACATCTGAAAAGAATTTATTATCGACTTGAGTGACGTTTAAAAACAGTAAATTTCCACCAGACCTAATCCACAAACCTGGTTTCGATTCTCAGTTAGAATTATGAGCAGATAACTGTCCAAAGTGCCCATGCCTTAAAACAGTGAACCGTTCTTTATGAGAACGGAAATAAGCCACGAGAGAAGGAGTCCCGTTTTGGTAACCAGTTGTAGATATTTCCATTCACTTACCCACTAATTAATCTTCGTGAAAACATATACCGTAATATTTCATTTATAGTTTTTAATTATCTACTCCCAGTTCCTGAAGGACACATATACATACATATAAAATATTTGATTTTCCAATATTGCTTACTAACCTGGTGAAAACCATGTGTGTAGGACAAAAGCCTTACGGACAAAAGCCCTATGGACAAAAGCCATACGGACAAAAGCCCCATAGTTAAAGTGTGAAAATGGATAAAACCCCACGGTTATATTTTTCGATAATTTTTTCATCTTTTTTTTTCCACATTTTACTTGTTTCAGTCATTGGACTGTCGCCATGCTGGGGCACCGCCTTGAAGAATTTTTAGTTGAATGTATCGACCTCGGACTTTTTTTCTTTCCATTTTACTTGTTATAGTTATTAGACTGCGGCCATACTGGGGCACTACCTTGAAGAATTTTTAGTCGAATGTATTGACACTAGAATTTTTTTTTCTACTTGTTGCAGTTATTAGACTGCGGTCATGCTGGG